>NW_026623520.1:270050-304939 GCF_030028575.1 Malurus melanocephalus | reverse complement strand
AAAAAAAAAAAAAAAAAAAAAAAAAGCAAAATACAAACTGCCTAATTACAGAGAATTGATTATTTGCATAGGGGAAAAAAGGTTATTCTTGTTTTGTGTGTAAGAATAGATTATCAGCTCTGTCCTTTGAGGTAAATAGTCTTCCTCTCTGTCAGATGCATCAGATACAAGTACTGTGCAAGCATCTGTTTTGTGCTGTTGGCTGTTTGCTTATATGATGTCAGTTTTCCTTTTCTTGGTCTCCTGTGGGCAAACAGAAGTGCATACACATGCAAGGAACTTAACAGTGAGAGAGCAAGTGCATGCATGTGTTCTCTGTGCTGGTGCAAATTTTCCTTAAATAGTCTGATGTTCTTAAAATAATTGAGCTCTTAGGCAAATGTTCTMTTCCTGCTTTTAACCTCAAGTGAAACTAGTTTTACCCCCGGTATACTGGTAATGGGCAGGAGTCAGATGGAAATTCAAGATGGTGGTAATAAAATGACAGTAAGTGCACTCTTCTGCCATTCATGTGAGRCTTGAGAGAGGAAAATACTGCTCCAGGAGAAGGGCAATGGGATAGAGGTGAATTTCTTAACATCAGTTTTTCCTTAGTGAGATCCCKAACTAGAATACTAATCCCATATTTCTGCAGCAAAGAAAAACCCATTTCATGTACCTTTTATGTCCTGAACTCCCCAAGGCAAAGGAGGGAAATATAAAGTTTAGAAATAAAATTTTAAGAAGGAAGCAGCAAAGGCAAATGATTTTTGCACAGGCTATGAATCAGGTGCAGATGAGCTGCACATCTGTATTTTGTCTCTGTATGAAAGCACTTCTCCCTGTGGGTGGATGGGTGAGCTATTACAGAATTTATATTAGGAATCTGTTTCTACAAAATGTTATTTATTGCAAATGCTATTGTATTGTAACTGGAACCATTTCTGAGCTGAAATTACATTTATGTAACTATTAATAAAGTTTTGTCTTTCCTTTTAGATATTTGTCAGGTACTCTTTTAGGAATGGCATTCTGTATTGGACTCAACATTCAGGCCAGGCTTGTAAGACATATGTTGTATACCATAGCTTATGTCTGTACTCAAACTTATAAGCAGTACAGTGGCTGACTCCTTCCCTTCCTACTGAGAGAAGCATMTTTTTCTAGAGAAGTGGCAAAATTCATTACATCAGAGAGCAGGAACAAAATAATTTACTGCACCTCATAATAGGTTTTCATGTGATGCTTGTCTTTACTTGGTTTAATTGGCTATAAGTAATCACTAGCTGTCATACCAAGTGTGATGGTTTCACAGGTTTTGTGGCTYACTCTGTAAGATTCCATACTTGACAGTGTAAGTCAGTGTCAGTGTCAGTGCAAGGCTGCTTAGCAGTAATCAGAGACACAAGTCTGCAATATAACCCAAAATATGCTATTAGAGAGGGGTAGGTTATGCTGCTTGTTTCTGAACTGGAAAAGAAAAACCCRTCCATCATTGTGTATTAAGTTCGTGCTAAATAGTGATTAAAAAAGGGTGCTATGAGGTGCAAGTGTCTTTCCATAAGGAAAAAATCATAYGTACCATGAAAGCAACTTTTAAGTCTGTTTGGATACATGGTGCTGCCTCATATATTCACACTGGATTACAAGGGAATACTAGCAGCTGAGTGAGMAAATGAGATACACGTGCCCTTTGTTGAAGGATGGAGTCTGCCTCTGTTATTGCATGGTGTATTTTGGTAATAGCAGTAGCCTGCCCCCATCCCTGTGAGTAGATGGTGCAACAGAAGATAATTGGCACAATTCCAAAACAACTTCAGCCAGTTGTGCTAAGCAGTTTTGACACTCACTGATAAARTAAATAAACCACCAGCTTCTCATGGTTCTTCTAGAAAGGACCTAAGCAGGAAGTTTTGATATGGAAACTCTTTAAACAAGTGCTAAAATGTAACCTAGAGCTTCTGGGCATCATACCTAAATCTTCTTTAAGACAGCTAAGTTGTTARTATCTAGCAGAACAGGTAAATATAGTTTCTTAATTTGTTACACAGAGAAGGAGGGGACGGGTTTGACAAACAGCTGTTTAAGGAGTAACTTTAAAAATGGAAATTGGCCATGRCTGTGTCAAGTTGGAAATTAAAAGACAGTTTCTCAGGCTTCAAGAGTGTATTAACTAAATAGAAGAGCTCCCAAAACTCTATTTTAAATCTTAATGAATGAAGAATTATGCAAGCAATCATATCACAAAAGCAGKAAAGACACTCTGATCTACTTATGTTGTGGTAAAATGTTTGACTCAGCATAAAAGACTGGCATACAAAACAACTGATGGTGTATTATTATGCCCAAGTAGTCTCACCTATTTGATTTAGATTCAAGGGACTGTAATTGGGGGTACCAAAATCTTACACCAAGAACATATGGATTCAAAGAAGTGTTGTCTTTCCCASTGATAAAATTGTCAGAACAAAATCTGTGGAAATCTGACAGACTGAACTTAATGTGGCTGCTGCTGTCAATTTGTCAATTCATCACTGAATAAGGTAATAAACCACAAAATCCAGTGCTTTCACAGAATCTATTTATTAACTGAAAACATTTTTTTCATCACAGTTTTTAATATTTAGAAATTGCTAAACTATCACAAGTGCAATCAACACAACTGAGGTATGAGAATTCAAGTAAGTCTTCTGTTGAAGAATCACAGCTTTAGCTATGAAGACAACTTTGATTATTCTGATGTAGACTTTATTGATGTGAGAATATTATGCTGGAATCCAACCATAATCCAATCTATACAAAGGTCCTTTTTAAGTTTCTTACAAACATTATCTTTAATTATTGTTTGTGCTTGTTATCAGGCATAGTAAAAGATATTATTCGCTAAAAAAAAAGTAAACACTCATTAAAAGTGCTATTCTCAGAAAAAGTAAGAATTAAATGTACCAATGCATCTGATCAGTAACTTCACAGTGAAGAGAGTAAGGGTTAAAGAATTTATCCTCCAACTGCACTGTCCTAAGAAGTACACTCRCATTAAATACTGCACCATCATACAGCTGTAAATAAGATTATTTTAATTTTGACCTTATACTGCAGTTTACAGGTAGACATAACTGGTCCGGAATTTTAGTGGCAGATATTCTGCTGGTGTACAATACCTGTAACTATGCCTGCATCTTTTTCTTCCAAGTTACTGTTTCCAATTAGAAATAAACACTTTGGTAGCCAAGGCTGGCAAACAGCCTCCTCTTCCAAAACACTGTATTCCCCAAATTCAGCCACTGTTACTACATTAATAGTGCAATCTTAGAAGTTGGCTGTAAGAAAATTTCATGCAACTAGTGTAGGAATAGGCCATCCTTTTTGTGTTCTCCACAACGAGCATAGATAACAGTACAAAGTCCTCACTACCACAAATGTGCGGGTTTGGTGCATTGGAAATTACTGAAGGGCAGTAACTGCCCTTTGGTTGGCATGATGCACACAGTACTGACAGATCACGTGTTCCCACCTGGTCTCAACTGCTACACAAATGCTACCATAAAAAAATACTTAAAAATAAGAAGTAGCCATCAATGCTACTCTATGTGCGCTTTAAAAGAAACCCTGTGAAACTGTTCCAGCTTTTTCCCTCCATCTCCACATCTTGTTTTACCTGGTATCTCTTTGCCTGATGGGATAAAACATCCTAAAATATTCCATTTCATAGGGTACATTCATTACTCTATAGGAAGAAGGGCTCTGTTGCCTTCTTTTATTTATTTTTAATAAATAAATAAATAATTTTGTAAGAAACAAAATTTACTCCACTTGACTTCTGCAGTGCTGATTTATTCACCAAATTAACATTGCAAATTTTTAAGTGCTTTGTTTGACTGCTATTAAAATAATGTTTAAACAACATTGTTCATTTTATACTAAGGAAGCCTTACATCATCTTTTGATGATGACAGAATAGTGAGGTGATGTGTTGAAGTCTCACCTCTAACCACCACTATTTAAATCTTTATTAGGTCACAAATTAGCCATGTTCAAAGAATTTTTAACCTTCTTCCCTAATGGACATTCACCTCCATAAACACAAATCCAATTCAAGACACAAAGCCCACACAAATGGATATCTGTTCCTTGAAGGGGGTGAGTAATGTTCCTTTAGACACAGAGCAACGTTTACCTCAGGGACTGTCCTACCCAAGGAGAGTCTTGGTATTTTCACGGAAGGGAGGGAGTTAATCTGTATCATGTCACCACCTGTATCATGTCACCACCTGAGCCTTCTTACACAGCCCTTACTGTGTCCTCTTACAATTCTGCAAATTATTCCTGTAAGTATCCTATTTTCCTCCTGCTACTCACTAAGCCAGCAATTCTTTCTCCTGGACTGTCCTGTTCTGTGGACTGCTGGGGCTAACAGGCATCAAACAAGGRCCATATTTCATCCTAGGCATGTTAGGCACAAATTGGATCTCTTTGCTCAAAAACCTAAAGCTGAGCAGGCAGCAGCCCTGCAATCAGCATTAACAATGCTGAAAAAGCTGTCTATTTGGCTATGTGAATGCCTAGATATAGTTAAAAACAATTCCTCACCTTTTGTAAGAAGCAGATTCTCCCACAATTTAAGAAAAACAAAACAAGCCCCAACCAAACAAACAAACCCTCCAAAAACAAACAAAAAAAGGACACGTGCTTCTAAAGAAGGTCATATAACCACATTAGAAAGTGTGAGTATTTGCAGAAAATTCTAAAGGGAGTCTGCCATCCCAAAGCCTCCCATATTCACACTGAAACACTAAAGGTAGTAAAAAATGGTGATCAAATTCCCTTTGCTATACTGAAACAATCTGATTTCAGTATGACAAGTCTCCAAGTTCTCCCAGTTACACAGGGATAATCCAAGAATAATAAATGTACATCCCTACTCATTACTAAAAATAATGGACCTTGTGATCACATTACTGAAAAACTGGATRTATAAACAAAGACCATGTAAAAATATTTGGCAACACAGAATACTGTAAATATCTCTACATACACAGGACGGGGCTGATTAGTTTTAAAGGTAAAAGTTGCATTCATTCRTATTTCTGGCTCAATAAGCTTATTAAAACTACAGCACTGTTTTCCAAGACACTGGGATTGTGCTGTCTGAAGGCTTTTATAACCCTCCAAAGCAGACRTATTTTATTTCTAAGTATTCATCAATGCCGTATTTTGAACCTTCTCGCCCTAAGCCAGACTCCTTTACCCCACCAAAAGGACACTCCACTGACGAGATTATGCCTTCATTAACACCAACCATTCCAACTTCCAGCTGTTCCGCAACTCTCCAGATCTGAGCTGGGTCTTGGGAGTAGAAATATCCTGATAAAGRGATACAGGAATGAAAATCAGTAACAGCAATTGCAGAAGACTGAAGAAGAGACTTACTCACGTTCAAAATCATCAGCCCATAACACTAAAGCTCACAAAACCCGAGAAATAAACTTATCTGACAGAGAGGCATACCTGCTAGGCCCACATTAGCTGCATTTGCTATAGCAACAGCTTCTGCTTCAGTCTCAAATCTGTCAATAGAAAGAAAAAAATGAAAATGAGGCCTGCAATTAACCTACTGTCTGACTTACTGACAAGARTTAGTCTTATCAGGAATTAAAATGTCAATTTATTTTTCCTAAAAATCTAATTTAACTTTCATTTTGAAACACTAAAATGTCTACCTCTTCTCTTAATTTRAACTGTAGTAAAGTAGTTAAGTAGCCTTTATCCTCCCAGGTAGCTGGATGGTAGCTGAACCATTTACTTCACATGGATTAGCCTACCTATTTTGGCAACTAGACAGCACTCTCAACTCTGAAACATAAATGTACATTCTTCCATCACATCCAATTGCTCTGCATAAAAGCAGGGAAGGCTTTAAGCTTAGGACCAGCAAATCACATTACATACTCAGAAGTGCTGTCTCCTATTTCATACCACAGCTCACGAAGCTGATGAAGATTTTGCTTCTATCTACCCTTTTTTAACTATTGAGATACTTTAATTTTCAAAAAGCTGCAGAAATGCTAAAATCAGGTCAAGAGAAAGAAACAAATAAACCACATATCCAAAGTATGTTTTCACATGTGTACCCCAGTTTTTACAAGACTTGTGTGACCATAAAGAAAAATTTTGCAAACTGTCTTTCAAATCTTGTTTATTCAAAATAATCTTTCATTGTTTAATTGTTAATTTTAATCTATAAAATTAATAATCTTACTTGATAACTGGTGCTAAAGGGCCAAATGTCTCCTCTTGGGTGCAAAGCATTTTTGTTGTAAYGTTACTAAGTAATGTAGGCTCAAAGAAATTCTTCCCAAAGCTGTGTCGTTTCCCTCCAGTCACAACAGATGCTCCTTGAGAAACCGCATCCTTAATGTGTTTCTCCACCTGAGGTGTTCATACAGAGCCAGCATTTAAGAATGAGCAATAATACATTTCTCATTGAAGAAGTAACAGTCTCCAATATTAAAGAGAAGATTTTGAAGAGAGGTTTACACTTYGCAGAGGATCATTTGCAATATTATCTAATTTCTCTTCAATTCTTGTTTCTCTCAGTCTGACACAATTTCAGAGGGCTAAACTGAGTGTGGCCACCAGCCTATTTTTCTGTTGAAATTAAAGGACTACACCTAATGTGAGAAAAAGTCTTTGCAGGACCAAAAACTGTATCTTGTATCAGTGATCAAGCACTATGAAAACAAAAGTACATGACTGCTATGAAAAGAGAAACATCTTTCAAGATGAACTGGCAAGAATGTTTTCCTGTATCTACAATTCTACCTACCCTCTATATATACAATTCATCTAAAGACAACAAAGTAGCTATTTCCACCTAGAATGCTGTCCTTTGATATGACAGAAATTACAGAAAGTGACTATATACTATAAATTACAGAAAGTGACTATATAGTGCTTGTTTATTTGTATATATAGTTGAATGTGCACACTTGTGATGCACAAAGGGAAGGCATGAAGGAAAGAAATTCAAGGACCTGTCTCCCAAATAACTGAATATTTTCCCATTCTTTTATAAAGCGAGAGAGAAGGTGGCAGAATTCATGTATGATGGATTCAAACCAAGCCTGCATACAACTGAGCTGTAGTATCTTACATAAAATTAGGAGACATTTGAATTAGTAACATTTAACCTTAGGAATGGTGTGAAGTATTATAAAAGATGTGACTTATTAGGATTGAAAAAAAAATCCTGGAGTTGCCAGTCATCCAAAACAGAATGTGAAGTTTCAAGTGATTGCCACATCCAGAATTCTGGCATTTTTAACCCCAATTAATTATTATGCTTAGCTTTTTCCAAAACGTAACACTGTTCTTCAAAAGCAATTGTCAATGGCGGTGCTTCAGAACTGCAGGATCACCATACAGCTCTCTCAATGAATGGTCTTGAGAACAGCTAGGAAGTTAACAGGAGGCATCAGTTTCTCCTACAGGAGGCCTCTCTTTCCCTTAATGGAAACAGAGGGATGATGCATGAACTGTCCACATCTGTTTGTCTATGTGCACTCATAGACTTGGGGGACAGAACAACTTCAGTCACACTGCAAATTTATTCTAATAAAAACAARTGGAAAAAAGTGAAACATAAATGTAAAGTTATTTTATGATCATAGAAAATTAAGATGTTAAAAATTAAATATTTATTTATACCTTCTCCACTGCTTTTTCATTTATTAGTGGTCCTTGCGTAGTTTTTGCATCAAATCCATCTCCAACATGTAGTTCTTTCTCTATAGCTTTAGCAAACTTTTCCACAAATTCATCATGAATTCCCTTTTGCACCAGGAAACGGTTTGTGCAAACACAGGTCTGAAAACAAACACAGTAAGACAAAACCCCAGTAGTTTATATTGAAATTGATCTATCAATTAATGTGTTCTGACCCTCATGCCACAGAATCAGGTTACTACACTGATGTCCCCTGCCTCTCTTCCCTCATCCTAAGCTGTTACCTAGCTATGCCATATCTTTCACCACCTATTTCATTTTAGAAATGCAACTTCAACTAGCTGTCAGTGGGTGTGTGAAATACGTCACAATGCTAGGTTGCTTACGCTGGGGAAATGTTTTGTGAGTTTTGTGGACTCAGATACATGGGTCAACCAAGGTCCGGAAACTGCACAAAATACCTTTTAACTAAATTGCAGAACGTTGGACTGAGCAGCAGAAACTCAAATCCCACTTAATGGTATGGGGTTTTTTTTCCTCTAACTCTTATATTATTTGATGCTGAGTTTGCTTTCTTCTTGGAAGTTGTTTCTAATTGCTTTCAATGGCCTATCTATTTGTGCTACCCCTTTGCACTGACTCCATCCTATTTTGATTGCTACAGCATGTGAAAAGTAACAGCTACTTATCCTTTTCCACAGCAGCAGAAGTGCCTTTTATATCATGTTCAATCTGATTCCTTAGCAATCCTTGTCCCCTTTTATTTCCTTTCTTTCTTCCTGTCTTCTTAAGTTATTCAAGCAAAGTTTTCCCCATCAAATGACCTCCCAAGCCCTCTGAAAATCTGGTGCTTCTCAAAAGCTGGAGTTCATCAGTTTCATGTACACACGTACCTGTAAAGCTGGACATAGCCCTTCTCAGCAGACTGTTCAGGAAAGCGATGCTCTTAAATTTTTTTTKACTCTAAAGGAATGCATTTGAAGCAACCCACACTTGAATCTTGTCTATCAATTTTTTAAAGCTACTCATTGTGGAAAAAACTACCTGTGACTGTCTTAACAAACTGAAGCAAGATTGTGTCTTTCACAGCCGTAGTTAATGTTAACGAAGGACATGACAAATGCCTTATCACTTCTCAAGTTCTTGCAAAGGGTAGTCCTAGTGAAYATCATCTTCTCTATCAGTCATGTTACTGACCACCATGTATGCTGTGAAAACATATGAGATTTCAGTCTTGCTATTCAGACTTGCCAGTAATCGGCTTTAGTGCCCAGAACTATGTGTGAGCCCAGCATCTTTCTCTTCACAATAMAGTGTTCTATGATTTCCTTTTACACAAAATAGTTTATTTAGAGCTTAAACTATATGTCCAGTTGTTAATTTTCTAGAAACAAGGACAAAAAGATTGTTCTCACCTGCCCTGAGTTTCTATACTTGGAAGCAAGGGCTCCTGCGACAGCACGGTCCACGTTGGCRCTGTCAAACACGATAAAAGGAGCATGTCCTCCAAGCTCCATGGAAACTCTCTTCACAGTGCCAGCTGCATGYTTCAGCAAGATCTGCAGGCAACAGAGGAGACACAGATATCTGTACCTCCACTAGATGTGGACAGTGGAATCATGGGTGCAAGGCAGCAAAAAATTAACTCTGGCAAGGAAGTAATTTGCATCTTCTCTACAATGTTAGACCATCTCCTATGACAAAAACAAATTTCCTTTATTAAAATCTTTAAAGATGGAATTCTGGCCAACAACTAATGCAGAGAAAGATTTTGATCAACTTAAGGTCAGGTCAAGCTTCTATACACTAATATTGTCACTTTTTTTTGTTTGCTTGTTCTTTTTTGCTAATAAAATCTTGACTACTCTTCCAAAAGTTTTCCAAGATCTGACAGAATTTGGTATTATGATCTGTCTTGATACCAGATTTTGTCTTCATTCTGCATAAAGCCCTACCAGAAAATTCTGTCATGTTATAGCCACACCGCAGTTTTAATGATTCAATTAGAGACGGCAACAAGATTGTTTCTTGACTAAGGCTGAGAGCAGAGACTCCAGGGCCTCACTGCTCTGATACTTTCTCTCAACTGGAGGCACCATTCTTGAATAGTACCTTTGAAACTCAATTTCAGTGCTCTTACTAGTAAGTTGTCACCTTATGATATAAACCAAGGATATCTTTCACAGAACTGTTCACATTATAGTTTTAATAAAGGGCAGTTACCAAGAAGTTGCAGGCAAGCATCCTTCTGTCAAGTACTGATACTAAAATGTATAAGCAGTATCTCAAGAGATACACAATTATTTGGACAATCTGTATACAGTAGCCACACAAAAAGGCTCTGTATAAAGGCGCACACTTTCCCCCTACCTTTCTAGTATAACCACAGTAATAATCTTCAAGGATATTCTGTTCACATATGTACCTTTCCTGTTGCTGTTGAGCCAGTAAAAGATATTTTGGATACCAATGGATCAGTGCATAGAACCTCCCCTACAGCTGCTGCCTGTTGTCTAGAACAAGGGACAACATTATACACTCCTGCTGGGATTCCAGCCTGGTTTGCAAGCTGCAAGAAAAGAAAAACAGAATTTGCACTATTAGTGCATTTTTTAAGAGGAATCACCACTTAATGACTGTTCATTCTTTTGAAGAAAACWGTCTGTAAGTCAATGGAAGACAAAAGGGCTTAGAACAACTAGGAACAGGTGCCACAGCGTCGAGAGCAGTTTTGCTCCAGTTCAACTGTCCGAAAGATACAAGGATATTTTGTGTACCAAAATGGCCCAATCCATTTTGAGGCTCTAGTCCATATAAGAGGCAATGTACGAAGATTCTCATTTAACTACAACACCTGCATCAAATCAGACAGTTTGTCCTTTTTTCACATATGAAGCTGGTCAGAGCTACCTTCCAAGCCCATCYGCCTCCCCATTTACAGTGTCAATCCATTGCTGAGGCAAAGCTTAGCACTGAAAGCTCACCTCCCCAAGAGCTAATGCTGATAAAGGTGTGTCTTCTGCAGGTTTCACTACCACTGTACAGCCAGCTGCCAGAGCTGCACCAACCTTCCGGGTAATCATAGCACTGGGAAAATTCCACTAGGAAGAAAGAAAAAAGTACAAYCAAAGCTATGAAAATTCTGCCTCCTGTTTTTGCAGAATTAAGTGACATTTCAAGCTGTGGGCTGAGAATAATTTTCATGCGTGAGAAGAGCTCAGATATACCTACTGGGGTTATAATGGCTGCCACTCCTACTGGCTGCTTCAGCACCAGGACTCTTCTGTCTTTTGCGGCTGCTGGAATAACATCACCATAAATCCGCCGTGCCTCCTCYGCAAACCACTCCAGAAATGAGGCTGAATACATGATTTCACCCTGCGCTTCTTTCAGAGGCTTCCCCTTCGATTAAATCAGATTAAAGATACATTGTAAGTGGCAAATGGAAGCAATATAAACAAATTCAAGTCATTTCAGAGCTTCTCTTCTTTTCAGAGTACTTTATGTTCCCCTCCCTATGACATACACTGAGATCTCCAAAACGGGTTATATGATTGCAGCAGCAATAGTTGTGTGGATAMAATATACCATTTTATAGTCAATATTTTGTATGCTATGCCTGGATTCATACCTGCCCAGGACAAGGAAGAAGAATAGCAAACACAGTATGCATTTATTCACAAACTCTGAGTTAGATGCTATTACCACTCAGAAGAGAGACACAAATAATGGCAAAACAGTTACAAGTTTATGCCAGGGTCATTTGTGTTGGGAGTATTGCTTTGGACTATCTCCAGGTCTGATCCTGTGGACTGAATGACCATTAGCAGCTGTGACACCATAGAGAAACTGCTGAAGTATCCTCCAGCAAGATTTTATTCAAAAGGACACCAGTTTGTGAGCTYCCAGACTACTCAGTGATACAGACCAAAGCAGACTGTGAATCCAACTTGGAGACTTGTATGGTTTTTCCCAGTCACAAACATGAGCACTTTTGCATGCTATGAAGCACAACGTGGGTCTGGTTTCTGCTGGTTAGGGACTACTGTAATCAAACCAACACACTTTATTTATGTCCGGAGGAGAAATGTTTGGAACGTCATCCACGGACCTAAGCAGAGCAATGTRAGTGCACAGTATGCTCAAAGTGATTCGGAAGGACATGGTAGCTGGTGAAGTGCGCAGGGACAGTCTTGAGGGCTGTCAGCTTGACTCGATGTCCGTCTGCCTGTGCTGGGTTTCCCATGGCGAGTGCCAGCACAGGGCATTGCCCGTGCCCACCCCCGCCTCCCCACTCACGTTCTCGGCCGTGATGATCCGCGCCAGCTCCTCCTTGTTCTCCACCATCAGCTCGTACCATCGGCGGAGGCGCACGCTCCTCTCCTGGGACGAGGGAGAGACAAGGCTGCCGCACGCAGGGACGGGGAAGCGCGGCCCCGGAGACCCGACCGGACCCGACCGGGCCGGGCCGCCCCGGGGCCCCCTCGCCGCTACCGCCCGCWGCCGCTCACCTTGGCGGGGAGGCGGCCCCAGGCGGCGCCGGCTTCGTGCGCAGCCCGAACGGCCGCCCGCGCCTCGGCCACSCCGCAGTCGGACACCCGGCCCAGCTCCTCGCCGCTGGCCGGGTCCTGCACGGGGAAAGCGGCGGCCGTCTCCACCCATCGGCCGCCCAGCAGGGCGCCGCGGCGCAGCAGGGCGGCGGGCAGGGTCCGGCTGGCGGCCCGCACCGGCCCCGGGCACAGCGGCGCGGGGCGCAGCAGGAGGCGGCGGCGGGCGGCAGCAGCGCCCCGCGGCAGCAGGGTGGCCATGGCCGCGCTCCGGCGACAGGGCCCCGGCACGGCCCGCCCGCACCGCCCCGGAGGAGGAGCTGCCGAGGGGCCGGGCCAGAGCGGCGGTGGCGGGGCACGGTGGGGGCGGTGGCGGGTGGCACTCGGCCAGCGGTGGAGTGTACTGGGGGGCAGTGGGGGCGGGATGGAGCTTCTGCTTCCCGGAGCCTCGTTTCTTGCGCCCCATCGAGACCTCCGCTTTGCAAGGAGAGGGGAGGCTTAGAATTATAAAATATGCTGTGCTGGAAGGAACCCGCAGGGATCATCCAAGCTCTTACTCCTGGCCCTGCACAGGACACCCAGAAGTCACACCATGTACCTGAGGGCGTTGTCCAAATATTTCTTGAACTCTGTCAGGCTTGGTGGTCTGACCACTTCCTTGGGGAGCCTGTTCCAGTGCCCAGCCACCGTCTAGGTGAAGAACCTTTCCCAAATCTCTCTTGACGCAGCTTCATGCCATGCCCTCAGGTTCTGTCACTATCACCACAAAGATCAGTGCCTGCCCCTCCTCTTCCCTTCGTGAGGAAGCTGGAGACTGAGATAAGGTCTCTTCTCAGTATCCTCTTGTCCAGGCTAACTTGTGCTTGACTGCAGGAGCACCAGCCCATGGGAGCTGGTCARTCTCTGGCACAGGGGCCATGCAAAGCCCCTGCCCCGGTGCCACCATCTCCCTGGGGACAGGTGTAGCTGTGCCACCTGCCTGAAGAGCGGCTGGGAAACACAGGGTGCCCAGCCTCTGCAGCCAGAAGTTCATAGCAGGACACTTGGCAGAGGTACTTCYATGAGTCCCCACATTTCAGCCGGACTTTCAATACAGATCACAAGACCCAGACTTAAGTGTACGATGTCCTATCAGCTCACCAAAAGTGATGAATTTGTATTACCTTCAACTCAGGAGCTAGCATCTTTCTATTAATAATATTTTGGCAATGGGGTTTAATTTATTTTGTGAAATGGGATGTAGCTGTTTTAAAGCAGGCACACCGTGAATGAGAGGATGCTCTTTGCCATGCTGTTGTACTTAACAGAAATCTCAATGCTGCTGTGCAATGATTCACCGATTACACTGCTTAAATTCCAGAGATACTACAGAATTCAAATAGAGAGAATACCCATAGGTTATTTCTTTCTTTATATAAATTGCTTTATTTGCAATTTAAAAAAAGCATTGATATAAAATAGCCTTTCAAATTCAGCAGTCGTTTACTTGCTGTGTCAGCAATATGTGTGAAAGAAAAGGCATGCTCCGTAACCTACATTTCAAAGGTCACAGTGCTACTGCTCCAGGCTTCTCAAAACCACAGTTGGAGCCAGCATCATGGTTGGTCTGAAGATTTGGTCTGTCTTGCTGGTTATACTCTACCATTTCTGTCCAAGATGTATCCCTTGTGGAATTTCAACACATGTTGAAATAGGTAAGACATATTCAAAATAAATCTTCTTATTTTTTTAATTGCTTGTCAAGAGAAGTAAGTTCAGATTCAGCTGGAAAGCAGAGAGGAAATACTGTAAAAGTAATGAGCAGTCTACAGCATTTTAAAAATGTGAATAACAGATAGGATAAATGAGTACTTTGATTTTGGAGTTTGAAACTTTACTGTTTTTGTAACTAAAATGCTTGAATTGACTTGGGCTACGTATTTTTCCATCTCCTAAAACACGGGCATTATGTAACTGGAATGTTTTTGTCTGTGAGTCCTACGCAGACAGGGTTTGGTTTGGAGAAAGAAAAGGAATGCTTTAGGCAATTCATGGGATTGCTCCATTTAAACTAAAGAATAACGTGGGTTATTTGGGATAGCTCTATTTTCAAATCACCATGTATTAATTATGCCATACCTGCACAAAGAGATAGAATTCTGTAATGTGTTTGTATCTGTGACTAACATCATGAAAATTTTGTTCAGTGTCTCTTTCTGGTAGGTTGCTCTCTGTAGCCTGAACAGTCTAGGTTTGTAAAACATGAAGGAGAGAACTGAGTGAACTTAAAAATGGAGATGTATTTCTGTTTTGAATTTCTTGTTTGCTTGTGCTATTTTTAGAGTCTGATTTCTTCCGCAGTTATTGCAAGCACAAACATGAGCAGTGTGAGGTTATTCTGAAACAGCTACTCGTAATAACTGAAAATTTAATTGTTTCTTCTGTTTTTGTTTCTAAGTCCATTGCTCAAACACATGGTAAAACATAGGATGTTCCTTCTTTTCAGGTAATTTTCTCAGACATTAAGTACTGAATAAATGCAACTTTGAACAAGTTAAAGGCTGGGATTATTCATGGTGTTTGAGACTGGAATGTGTTCCCTTACTGAGTGTTGTACCCTTGGTTAGCATCCTGGAACCATTTGCTTTTCCTAACAATGTGTCGAGAAACCCATAATAATCTGTAGGAGAAGTCAYGCTTGCCTGAGGTTAGCCAAGTGCGCACATTTCTGCAAGCTTGGGCTCTAATTACCGAGTATGAGCTTCGGAGGACTTCAAACAACAGATTTGCCTCAATAAAGYGTTTGCCAAAAAAAATCTGCAAAGAGAAACAAGCTTACAGATCTGTCCCAAAGCAGTGATTTGTTTTCTAATCAAGGGAGCACATTGCAGCAAACCTGCATTTATAAAATTTAAAGATCTTGGTTGTCTGAGGAGTTGTGTGTACACTGAACTATTGGGTCATAGTTTACAACAAATTCTGTCCATTTGTCTGAAAGTTACACTAAACTGTGATCAGCTCGGATACTGCTAAAATGAGTGCTCTCATTGTTATGCACATACAAGTCTACGACGATAAGATGAAAGTATTTCCAAAATCCAAACACTCAATCCTGAGTGTTCCAGGAAAGCAAACTGTAGAAAGGAATTCCTCTCACTCAAAACCAGCACCAAAGAGATCCTGGACAGATTTTTGGAAGTACTTTTAAAATGGTGAAAAGCTCTGCCTGTTCAGAATGTTGATTGTGTTCAGTGTGCTTGGCAGAGCTGTGCTGTGTCCTACTTGCCATGACGACGCCTGGAGGCTTTCCCTCTGGGAAAGCTCTTTGCCTAGGGGTTCCTGTCAGACTTATGAGGCTCTATGGAACTGTGTGAATCTGCCATAAAATTCCTKGTAAAGATGGAGTTGTAGAATCTGGGCACACACTTGAGTAGTGAGAGAAGTGCGGGGGAGATGTGAGGAAGAAAAAGCAAACTGCTAAACTGAAGCTCTCCCACACTGGAATTAGAGATGTGTGTAGAAATGTCTGAGCCTTAAAATTTTCGATTATTATTTATTATTTTGTTGTTTGTTGTTGTTTCTTTTTGGGTGCAAAACTGGTTTTTAAGATATCTTAACTTATTTGTATAAAGATGATTTAGRTTATTGGGTAAAATTCAAAGTTAAAGATCTTTCAAAACCACACAGTTTTGYCTAGATCTTATTCCAGAATGAAAGGGATTGTTATGGATTTCATGGGGGGAGTTTTTTGTTTGTTTGTTTTGTTGGGGAGTTCTTGGGGGGTTTTGTGACGTGGTTTTTTTTTGTTTTTTTTTTTTTTTTTTTCGTAAGGAACAAATTAAATTCAATCTTTATAAATAGCTTTAGAGACAATGTTGGGTATTTTTAGCATTGTTAGATTATTCCTGGGTTCTAATATTAATTAGGAGGAGACCTCATTAAAAAAAAGTATGTCCGTTCTTTTCATTCACTTTTAATGCTAGCTAAATAAACATTTTCATGGTAAGAGTATCTGCCAATTCAGTGAATAAATAGTGTTATTTACCGTGCTGACTTTAGATTTTTGGTACTTTTCATGTGTGTTAAAAATTAATCAAACTGTTATTCACCCACATTGATTCCCAATGTACCTTTTTTACTGTTAAGGGCAACAGTGAAACTTGACTACAGAACATCTAGAACTTTGTGTTCCGCACTCTGTATGTGCTGGGTGTGGTCCTGTCAGTTCACTGCTGTAGCCCCTTTCTGGACATGGAGAGTTCAATTCCCTGCGATTTCAGCTTGATTGGTCAGCTTGGGAGCGGGGAATTAGAGAGAGACTGAAGATGTGCCGCAGAAAGAGCGGCACATTAACTCTCTAGGCGTGAAAACACTCTCTCACAGGTACATAATTCTGTGGAAATCATGTTTCGTGCATATGGCACTTGGCTTATGTATAAAAATGTGGTGTCTTCTGGTTTTGATAGCACTTCTAACAAAACATGGCCCTGGACACAATACCTGTAAATCAACACTTCAACATATTGTCTTTCAGCACATAGAGCTCTGGAATTTTTCCTTAAGCATGAAGGGAGTGTTAATTATAGACAGGTAGGAAGTGTATTATTGCTTAATTTTRTACACTTTTCTTCTGAATGTTTTTCTTTCTGTCTGCTTACCTTTCTTTATTACTCTCAGTATTATGTGTGTCAATATTGTGCCTAGATGGTATTTTTACCTTTTATATCGAAAAGAATGTGACTTCTTCTGAATATTAATACAAAAATATAGCAATTATACCAATGTGTGCATATAAATACTTTGGTTTCTTGCATGTTTTCCCATCTTTTTTAGTCATATTCTACGCGAGCACTTGTATTAGAAGGATCAGTAGAGGACTTTGGGAAACAAGATTTAATAAACCTAAGCACAGAAAAATAACAACAAGGTTTTGTGCACCACATGGTGTATTTAACTAAGATAGTAGTTGTATTTTTCTGGATATTTAGAATGTATCTTTGATGCTGGCAGTAAAATACAGTTTTGTGCTGAGGAATAGCATTCTAATGCCTTTTCCTTTCCCACCCTTTCCCCAGTTATTACTGAACCACCAAGTTGCATTTCAGGCTGGGAGCATTTATCCTGATGCCTTTTATCCCGTAATCTGCAAGCATGGTAAGAAAAGCTTTGTGAGTCCAGTGTTACAACAACTGTGTTTTTCTGTGGAAATCCTATAGAGTTTAGTAGGGTTGAAAATGGTTATGTTGTAAGACATGGATTGTGCTCAAAAATGCTTTCCTTGGAAAACTATCCACCATTTTTGTTGGAACCTTTCTGTAGAACTTTGTAAAAAATAACACATTTGAAAATGTTTTAGAAAGTAATTATTGGGTAAATATAACTATTTAATGGGTAGGGCAATTTGATAGAAGGATGCTGCTTGACTAAATTRAGTCAGATTACTGAGTACTGAGAGGACAAAGTAATCTTTCTTTTACAAGTCTGAGGGAAGGCCTAAATCTACCTCTGTATTAGAAAGTATTAGTTTCTATCAGATCAGTCAAAAATAGAATAGGAGAATCTAAAAATCCCGCAGCAACTAAATAGTGAAGGACTTGTTGGGGGTGGGTGGACTTATGTTAAGAATAATATCCCAATTTAAAACCCTTCTTTTCCAGAGTTTTGCCTGTTAAAATTCCTGTTGGAAATTAATGTCAGTCTCAGTTTTTCTGCTTGCAGATTAAAAACCTGCACTACAAAATTAACAGTCTTTTGCAATAACTGTAAAAAGTATGTCTTGGCTTGCAGTTGTCTCCTGATTTTTCAGCTCTGATAGATCAACTCTTGATCTAAATCAGTTTCTCCAGCAACATTAAGTCTATAAAACAGCCAGCTTGTTTTAGGCCTTGCAGTAGGATATTTACTCCTGAAATGCTAAATCTGGATAGTGAGCAATTGGCAAATGGGATAAAGTACCTGCCCTCCAGTTACAAGCTATTAGGATTCTTAGGCAAATACCAGAGACAGGGGAGTGGTAAGTACTTTATGTGRAGATATCTGGCCAATTGATTGTTGARGTATTAGTGGAAGTATAAAGTATGAGAAGTAGGTTCTTTTACTGGGCCATGCAAATTCCATTAAATTTGAGATGTACTTAGGATCTTTGTTTTACAGCTAAATCAAACAGTTGCAGCCAAACTTCTCATTGTTTCTCAACACAGGTTGTTGATGCTGCCTGTTTGTTATACCGACCACAGGCTGCCTGATTCATATCCTGATGTGCTCAGTTCACATCCAGATAATCTCTCTGCTCAAGCATTTCATTCTGGTTTTGTCTTCTGTCACTGTTCTTGGTTTTCTGCCTGACTCTGCCAACTTCTTGTCCCGCTTGCTTTGTTTTCACGACTGATGTTCTCCTGGGATTTTTTTTTTAATTCCTACTTCAGCTTGGTTATTTCTATCTACCTTGTCTTTCCCTTCTAACCGTTCTGACCTTTGCCTTATACCAGGCCAGAGCCTCTCTATCTGCAGCATCCAACCTTCATTCCTTCACTAATTTTGGAGTCCATCTTGCCTTGTTAGAGTTGGAACACTTGTCAGCAGTCTCCTTAGTCAATGTGGAACAAATGGGTACCTCTGCAGACTTGAGCTGTTTTAACTCAGTGTGGTTAGATCAAGAACAAAGGCATCCAGAACAAAGCCATCCAGACTGCCTTTCTGGGCAAGAGACAAACTTAGATGCAGAAGGCTGCTCTGAGTTTGGCATAGCAAATACCATCCTTCTGTTATCTAGTTTAGCTGCACTGTAAAATGTCAAAAGGCCAGGAGCTAACTGAATTACCCCCAAGGACTACTCTCTCAGTGTTTAATCTACCCTAATATTGTGCAGTTTCACACGGATGTGTCAACAAACACATACTCTGACTCYAAGAGTAATGATGGTCTGAAAAATCTCCTGCCTACCTTCTTGTCCCTTAGAGAATTTAACATTGTACAGCTTGGTCTCTCTATGTCAACATCCCTTTGCACTTAGCTTTATGTCGGTACACAGAAATTTTTAGACACTACACAGTGTTTTCTGCCTAAATTCAAGTGAGAGTAGTAACTGTTTCTTCAAAGAAAACCTGATTTTTTTTTTTTCGCTTTCCTCTCTTTTTCTCCTCCTACACTGACTGTATCTTGGCTAGTTTGCCTTTCTGTTGAAACTGGTGGCGATAATGATGACATAGCCCTTCTCTGGCCTGTGGAAACTGATACCTGTCAGAAAATGTGATATGTTGAKATGGCTGCCATTCCCAACAGCTTTTCTGCTGTACAAGAGGTTGCATTGATTTAATCAATAGCTTCTCTGTTAGGTCTGTTTATCCTCTCTGCTGGGAGGTAGCTTTTCATTGTACTGCACCTACTTACAGGCAAAGAAAAAAGGAGCAGRCACAAAATTTTCACATGCTTCAAACCAAAATCATAGAAGGTAAATCTAGTATCTGTTTTGATAGTATAAATCACATAAAAATAAGTCTCTTTTGGCTCTTATCATTATGTGGATTGCAAAATGTATCATCTATATGATATGAAATTGAACAAAAGTTTGTGGGTTTTTTAATAGAGAAAACCCTTTCTTTTCCTTTTTTTCTTTTCCTTTTTACTTTTCCATTTTCCCCCAAAGAATAAATCAAATAATTTTTGATATAATTTTTTTGATATAATTATTTTGATATAATTTTATTGCAATAGGAATGTTCCATGATGTGTCTGAAGACACTCACTGGTCACCATTTCTCAAAGCAAGTATTGACTACATCAGAAGAAATTATCCTCAGCCTTGGGATGAGGTAAGGCCATTTGATTAACTTTTACTTTGTTTTCAACTGTTTTCTTCACCTTCACTAGTTGCAATTTCATACCTTGTGAGGCGTAGAAAAGGTCCAGCATTTTTTATTTAAGTCTCTGCTTAAATAGGAGCACTTGAAATCCTGTCTTCATCTTTACCATATAAAAAATTTACAGTTTCCATATAAAGTCTGTTTATCTCCACTGTAGTCTGGTGCTTATGATATATTTCATAGGTCCAAACTTTTAAATGTGATTGGTGGTCTTGCATTTCTATGAGATCTGGTTGAGGGTTTGTTATTTAAAAACCAGATATCTTTTAGAACTCTCACTTGTGAAATCCTGGACTTAGTTCCTGATTTGCTCTTGTTTGTGGTCTGTGAGCTGCGTAGGAGGAAAGGAAAAACAATTTGTCAAAAGTGAGAATGCAGAGGAATGTGTTTCTCTCCTCTGTGTGCCAACACAACACCATGGTAAGTGAGGAAGTTCTCTCCTCAGAAGTGAAGTCCAGGAAAACAATTTAGTACGTTTAACTTGAAGTATGCAAATTACCCTCACATCAACCATGTAATTCTATGGCCTTGGACTGTATAAAATCTTAAAGCTTCTCAAGGTGCAAAAGATTAGCCCAGCATTAAGAAATAAGTGGTCAGCACTTTGCCATGGTAAATTCTTGGATTGCAAGAGTTTCTCACCTATATCCTTAATATTGGATAATGGATATGCATAAAACGCTAAGGTATTCTTAAAGACTGGAGTAAAATGATTGGTGTTACTACAAATGCATTGTTTTTGTGTAGGCTACRGAGAAGTTGGTGGCTTTCCTGTTTGGAATTGCTTCACATATGGTGGCAGATGTTAGCTGGCACAGCCTGGGCATTGACCAAGGATTTCTAAAGGCCATGGGAGAAGTAAGCCTGTATTATTTTACTTACTGATACAACTGGATTTATTGGAATGGATAGCTTTGCTTTGCACTGTGGTGGGGAGGAAAGAGAAAAGAGAAAAGCTGAGCCCTGTTTCAGGAAGGTTTTTTTTTGTAGAGACACAATGCCACAAACTTCATAAGAGTGAAGTTGGTGAAGTTTGGGACCTGTAAACATTAGGGCTGCTTGGAGAGTTTGTTTCTGCTCATATTAAARGAAACAGGCAGTTCTCTTGTTTTTCTCTTTCTCCAGATTGATTTTCATGGTTCATACTCAGAAGCTCACAGTGTTGGAGATTTTGGTAATGTTTCTGTTTGCCAATCATAGATCCTTGTACTGAAATAACTAACTAGTCCTCTTCAAAACCATTGAAGATGGTTTGATTGAATTGGTTGATTCTGGCTCTTATCCTGTGCTATGCAGGAGCTAAGAGTGACATATGGACACTGTATTCTTGCCCTACCCCTTGGCTTTCAAAGCCCTCCTGTACCCGTCCCCATACTCCAGATTTCAGGAGTATATGGACAYTTGGATTGAAGCCAAAATGCAAACCAAAGGATGCTAAGATTTARATGGAGTCACTGCTTTGATTTTAAATTCTACATTATTCTCTGGAGGTATAAAATGTGCAGCATACTTTCAGGTGAAGCATTTGTGTATTCTAAATACATGGCTGGAAGATCTTCCATATAAATGTATATAACAGAGCCATACATAGCTTCATCCAAACTGTTATCCATGATACATACTTAACAGATTTTGTTTGTTGGGCTATGTGGGTTTTTTCATTCTTTCATCCTCAGGAGGAGATGTAGTGAGTCAGTTTGAGCTGGACTTCAGTTACCTGGCATCAAGTTGGTAAGATAATGAGGTTTCCTTCTTTAAATATTTAATTTTTATTCTGTATAATAATATGTAATACAATCACATATAATATCACATACTTCTGTATTAATCTGTTTTAACMAAATGCTGTCCTTCTTTATTTTTCTTTCAAAAGAAACCCTTTCAACCATTTTAAATGTTGTAAGTTTGGCATTTTTAATATGCATATTTACTGTTCCCTGACATAAAAAAAAACCTGGAAGAACAGAAGAGAGTTTTATGTATAGGAACACAGAAAAAAGGTTAAATTACTTATCTCTAAAGTTGTRAGTAGTTGTATATAAATAACTTGTGAAAACCTGGAATGTCCTAGCAGCTAGTTAAATAACTCAGTTAAGTGGCAATCTAAGTGGGATTTATTTAAAGTTTTGGAAGTTGAGAATGTTGAATTCACAGTTTTAAAAGCATAAAAGTGAGCAGAAGATTTAGATAAATACAATTGTATGTGCAGTCCTGCCCTTTCTGGCATTTGTAAATCTTCATGACCTTAGGTAGACTTCTGAAATTTAGAATATTTTATAGGGTRCTGTCATTACAAGAACTGTAATCTGTTATTGGGTGATACAGAACATATGTTGTAGCAATATATTCTTTTTATTTTTAGGTATGTACCTGTCAAAGACCTAGCAGCTATCTATAAGGAATTTTATGGAAAAGAGATCATAACTGAGAGCACAATTGCTGAATGTACTCTTCTGCTGTTTTTTGAACTGTAAGTTTAATATCTCTGCCTGGGTTTTTGTTAGTGAAATATATGTAGGAAAATGATGATACGCATATTTGAAACACCTTACTCATTGGTGTCAGCAATATCAATTCCCTCCTAGACCCCAAAATCACAGAATATCTGAATTTTTTTAATGACTAGAATTCAAAATTGGACTGCTTAATGACTGTTAAATTAAYACCACAGATGGTGAATCTTGGCTATTCAATGCATTTATACATTTAATGTATTTATGCCTATTTATTTGAGAACAGCTGTGTCTTCAAATTCCATTGCTCTGTGGTGACTTAGTAATATAATTGTCATGTACTGAAGGAGTGTCTAGATACATGCCTTATCTACACTTCATGTAGATCCCTTCAAGTCCAAGAATAATTCAAAAAAGACTTTGGATATCTGGCACTGTCTGCTTTTGAATATCCTGAACAGCTTGGCTGTATCCTGTATTTCAGTTAAGTATCAACAGTCACACAGCATTTACAAAAACTGTGAATCTTTCAAAATTAAGGACAATTAAGTTTATATTGTTACTTTTTACATTACAACTTTGAAATATATTAACAACCAACACAGAAATGTAATGACTAGCACAGTATTTACCATATAGGACTCTTGAACTGTTTAAATAATTAAATACTAAATGAAGCAAGTTTTATTTCTGAAGTTTGTATTTTTTTTTCAGGCACGGAGAAAGGCTTCTTGTTGGCAAGGTTGGTTTTCTGTTTTCTTTATAAAARTGAGCATATAGCATGGAGATGATGGAATCCATCTTACTGAGTATGGTGCTTGTCTCTTAGCTTTTTCCAACATATGCTAGTAAATCTCCATTTCTGGTGGAGAAGTTCCATGAATATTTCCTTGGAGGAGTGGATGACATGGCATTCTGGTCAAACAACATTTTTGAGCTGACAAGCCATATGCTGGAGCATGGAACCAGGTATAATGTGTGTRTCCTGAACTATGAAACACAGCAGTCAAATGCTGACACCCACTTAATTGTTCTTCTTAAGGCAGGTTCTTTCCTAGAAGAAGTGCTGACCTTTAGGTCKTCACTTGGACAAAGGGATTTCCATGTCTGTCTTTTACCCGGGTGCACAGGATTATGCGGGACTTGAGTCTGCACTTGTTACGTGTTCACACTCCTTAGCCCTGGCAAGCCTCTGGCATGCCCAGCTGGTACTTAGCAGGGAAAATTTGGGRCATTCTTTAGGACATACTCAAGGGTTTGCTTAAATGTTGCATAGCCATGCCCTGAGGTTCTGCCTGGACTGGCAGTCTGGGCCTGCAACTTCTGGCTGCAGCCATGAATCAGCAAAGACGTCCCTTTTGAGGCGAGGTGAGATATGACCTTCAGATACTGAAGGCAAATAGGATTAGAAAGAGTAGGATTATCTATGCTAGTGTTTAAACTCAGTCTTCTGCTCACAATTTCTTATTTTTRGAGAAGTTTAACCTTGTACAGCTCTCTTAAAAATGTAACCTTTCTGTAAATAATTTTAGAGGACCAACAGTGGCAATCCATCCATTTATATGGAAAATAWCACTGTTGCTGTTTTGGGAAATTATGTTTGAAATACAGAATGGCACAATCTGCTACATTCCTTAGTCCGGAATGGCACTTTCATTAAAAACACTTTAGATTCCTAGAGATAACAGGGCATGCTACAGTATGTTTCCTTCAAGAGTTCCATAAAGACGTGATATTCACACAGACCTGATCAAGGTCATCAAATAAATATTATAGGGGTTTCTGAGGGTTATGATGATCCTCTGATTTTGATTTTCCTGAGAAGACTAATGACTTATAACAGAGGAATTAGTAAGGATAAATGTTGTCTTTTTAGTTTCACTCCTGTTGTGGTAAAATMTTTAAAGCACATTCTGTGTATTTTTCTTTAGTGGCTGCTATCTCCCTGAGAACCCTCTGTTTATAAACTGCACAGAGGAGCAGAAGGACAACCACATGTAAGTACAGCTTTCATGTTTTAAAGCTTTAATGATGAGAGTCTTTTGATAATGTGGACTAATGTGAGCTATTGAAAATTAGACATATTTTGGGTTATCTTTTTGTGTGTGAATTTGAGATTCTTTTAGYATTATTACCTAAGTTTTGTGTAAAGGAACTGTGCAGAACCTAAGAAAGACTTTTACCTCAAGTTATTAGTTCAATTATATTAATTCTTGTCACTGTCTTCTTTRTTTTAGCAGAAACAAACAATCAAAACACGAACATCATAAGAATACAACTTCTTTGTTTACAGAAACACTTGAGAGGAATATAAACTATACAGAGAGAGGAGTTCAATTCAACATGCAGCCTTGGGCAACAGTAAGTGAGAAGTAACAGATGTGTCAGGTAAAATTCAACTCTATATAAAATTGTTTTCATTTCTGTCTGAAATGCTGTGCAATGGAGCAGGGTCTCTGGATRTTGACAGTAGCTGACTTCATGGACATTCCAGTACCATTGTTAATCTATATATGTACATCATAAATACTCAATTTTTACACTTTGCTAATTAGTTAGAACATRTCCTGCAGTGCCAAAAATGACAAAACATATATTTAGTATTTACATTTTACAGACATAGGATTACTTTTTTTGGGTTAAGAACTCACAACAAAGCATAGCAGTGAATAACTAGTAGTGCTCCCCTTAGAGCATAYAGATTTTTGTCTTTCTACAATGGTGCTTATGATCTGAGTCAGACTCCTCTTAAATCCATGTGGTGATTCCCATTGTTGGTGACTTGGTTTTTGAGGTGGCCCGAAACGTTCTAGAGTTTCAACCTGTGKTTTAACCATTCTTGTGTTTCTATTATTTTTATTTCAGAAATCCCTCCGCTTGATAAACCATGCTTTTAAAACCAATGTCTGGAGACCWTTAGAAGCTACACATCAGAAATCTTCTAAGTACATCTCCAAGCCAGCAGCTTCATATTTTCTGACTTCACCCTATGCTAGGCTTGGATGGTTGGTACTTTTCTTCATCCCACCTCCCTCTTAATTTCTGAAAATTTTAACTACCCATCAAAATATTGTTGTTGATCCTTTGGATACTCTTTAAAGGTGACAGTGCAAATCAATTAGTGGTACAAATCTGATGTAATGGCTTATATTGTTCTCCAGAACAGCAAGTTAACCCATAAGATTTTTCTTTCAGATGTTGATCAAGCTCAGAATGGAAGGAACCCACATTAGAACYAACATTGGCTCTAGTTCTGAACAGTATAGGATCGTTGCTACCTTCTTTTGGTTGTTGGTTGATGTTTGTGCAAAATGACTTMATTCCAACATGTTACTGTGAGACTTGTAATCCTTTTGCTTATCTCCTGTTAAGTCCATCAATTAAATCAGATGATGAGTTTAAAAGATATTTAATTTCCTTTTTTTGTATTCTTTATCATATGCAAGCAGCCCTTTTTCATTCTCCTTGATCTGATTGCGCTCATAGGTGCCTTATATCAGTAARAAACAGTTCCTACATATCTCAAATGCATTAATGGAGTATGAATCTTAAAGACTGTTCTTATTTAATTCAAGAAAACACAAATAAATATATGGTATAAAAATGCTGTGTATGTTTTTACAAAACAATATGAGGAAACACAGGTCTTGGTTTATCTAAATTAAAATKATTTTTTTCCACTAATGTTGTTGTAGTCAGGAAACTAATGCTGATTTTGTTGGCTCCCTTGCTGTACAGGGCAATGATCTCAGCTGACCTAAACCAGGATGGATATGAAGATCTGGTGGCTGGAGCACCAGGGTACAGCACCATGGGCCATGTTCAGATAGGAAGGGTGTATGTGGTCTATGGCAACCAGTCAGGTTTGCCACCAGAGGACATGGATCTGGATAGGAAAGCTGACCAAGTACTACACAGTCATCAGGTAAGGGGTCAAGTCAGGTATTTGTCACTTAGTTTTTTTCACCTGAAAACAGGTGAATTTTGACTGACTGATGGTATCATTAATGTGTGTRTATATTATTCCTGAAATACTCCTCCTGATTAAAAATGTAATATGCTTTTCAAGAAAAATAATCATTATCAGAGTCCCAGGAACAACTGAAACAATAGTGATRTGAGGGTTCATTTTCATTACTGTGCCAGGTAAGTATTAGACCATGAAGTGCCCTTAAATAAATCTGAGGTAGTGGCTCTGTAAGTCACAGTGTAACTCATTCTGGCCCCTGCATTTAAGAAAATATTGTATTTCCTGTCCTTTTTAATCTAAAATTATTAATTTGATATGTTTCAATTCCTTTTAAGCTATTAATTTCATTAATTGATAACTTGTCCCCAAATCACTGTGTTTCTAGTAAAAGAATTGAAAGAGAAATTGTGATTCAACATGATGGTAGCTGGTTTGTAAGCAAGAAGCAAGAGCAAATAACACTTATGTGTATTAAATATGATMCTCTGTAGAAAATACCTTTATTCACAAAGAAGGTAATAGGGAGAAATGAGATACATTTCCTTTTWATCTGTTTCTGTGGTTAAAAACTGTGGAGTAACAGCTGCTGTCTTCTTACAGAGTGTTTTAGCGGTTCACTGTTACAACTCTCTCAACAGGAAAGACCATAAGCTTAACATCAATGGTGCACTGGGCTCAGAAGMGGAAATAGCAAAGCACCAAATTATGTTCAGTTGTCCTTCATTTTAACACTTCTMCATTGTCAGACACAGTTGACTTTGAGTTAGTGTGTTGGCATAGGGCTTATTATTTAGGAGAAAAAGAATTGTTGGRATAGATTTTTGTCATCTGTTTCCAGTTCTTCCCTCTGCAAATTTACTTACTGGTTTTGAGTTGAAAACATGAGAGCAATCCCTTTTCTTTAGCCTTCAGGAAGATTTGGTTCTGCCTTGGCAGTCCTGGACTTCAATGAGGATGGAATGCCAGATCTGGCTATTGGAGCACCTTCTGTGGGATCTCAGTCTCTTACTTACAAAGTAAGCTACAAACATGGGTTTGTTGGATTTTTTTTTTTTCCTAACTCTCCAAACTGAATGTTTTTATTGATACATGTTTTTTTAAATATTGAAATGAGAGAGGGAATTTGTGTTGTTGCTCAAGGTGACATTGTAATTTAAGCACAGAAGTTTATAATCTTTCTTGGTACTTTTGACTAGAGCAGTGACAGTTACCTGTATTTCTCTTTCAGTGGTCTTTTTGCACATTAAAAATCCAAACCAGATTGCAATTTTGCAGCACTAATGTGCTGGAAATGTAAGGGGCCTTTCATGAAATATAAATGTACCCTTTTTATTTAGGAACAKAGAGTCTCAAATGGACCTCAGGGATCAATGAGTTTTGTCATATACTGTCACAGGCCAACAAATAAAATGTGATATGAACACAGACACACTTGCTAAAATAATCATGTTATGGAGCTTTGACGACTTGCAGCTTACCCAATAAACCCATATAATTGTCCCTTAGTATTTTCAGACCATGCAAATTSAGATGTAAAATGTTTTGATTTAAATGATATCTGTTAAGCTTAAATCTCTTCAGAATTTAAATGCTAATTTAGCTGGAAAATTGTGTGCATCTGTTGTTCCTGGCACTGTTTGCTATTGCATTAAATAATAATTAACAACATTTGAGCCACCTTAACGTGTATTAGGAGTGTAAATGTACACTATACTGCCCTCGCTCCTTACACAGAGTATGATGAAAATGTACTTCTCTAGTTTGTTGCTTTGGTTACAGCAGTACCCATTACGAGTGGATATTCTTAGGTTTGGCGTGGGAAAGAAAGTATTATGAGAAGCCTCTGAGAGGAAAAATGAAGTTGTATGAATAAGCTTTGAAGAACTCTTCCACTCCTTGTGATTTGCCTTGGATTTAATACTTGGTACTCATGCTGTATTTGCTTTTCCTGCTGTTTAGGGTGCTGTGTATGTCTACTTTGGCTCTGAGGCAAGAGGCTTCGCATCTCAGCCAAACATTACCATAACTTGTCAGGTACATTGGTAATACAATATCTTGTTTATACTATCTTATTAGTATAAGATAACATAGGGCTGCACAGGCATGAGATGAGATAAAGGGGAGAAGAGCTTATGGGCTTWAAAAAAAAATAAATCTATCCTACCATTGCAAGGAAATTTAGAATTATAGGGATGGAGCAAGCAGGTGCTTGCCTAGATTGGTTGTATATGGGAAAGACATTTGTGCCTCAGTGCAGGGACACAGCAGAGTGAATAGAAAGGTGCATAGCCCTCAAAACCAAAAAAAAAAAAACAAAAAACAAAACACCAAAAACCCCCACCCAAACCAAAAACCCCCACCCAAACCAAACAAAAAATCAAAGAAAACAAAACTGAAGCCAGGGAGTGGGAGGGTAATTTTGTTGGAAGCAAAGTTAGCTCTTTAGAATTAAGTTGCCCTTTTTTGCTACAGAATTGGTGGTTTCAGTTCTATTTCAGGCTTAAACTAACTGTTTATTGCAGTATTCCTACTGTAATCTTGGTTGGTCCCTCCTGGCAGCTGATGTTGATGGGAATGGAAATGCTGATCTGGTTGTGGGCTCTCCGTATGCACCCGGTGGTGGGAAGCAGAGAGGATTTGTGGTTGCATTTTACTCTCATTTCAACAGGAGTGACCAAGGTAATATTTGTTAAGTAGATTAACTCTCCCATACTTTATGTGACTGTTCCTTTGTTCCTAATTAATCATAGGATAATTCAGGCTTGAAGTGATTTCAGAGGGTGTCCAGCCTCCTAC
This sequence comes from Malurus melanocephalus, assembly GCF_030028575.1. Taxonomy (NCBI): domain Eukaryota; kingdom Metazoa; phylum Chordata; class Aves; order Passeriformes; family Maluridae; genus Malurus; species Malurus melanocephalus. Next base: position 275,628 of record NW_026623520.1, on the reverse strand, counting down.
TCAATAAGGGGTAGCTGTGAAGCCAGACCAAATTGCTCAGGACTTTGTCCAGTTGTGTCTTAAAACCCCCAGTGATAGAGATTTCACAGCCACTCTGGGCAGCTGTTCCACTTCTTGGCAGTCTTCATAGGGGAAGAAATCTCTTGTTACAGCCAGTATGCATCTTGTTTCGATTTATGTTCATTTCTGTTGTCCTTCCACCACGCATAGTGACCTCATAGGCACGGAAAGCATGGAACATCCCTACTAAGTTTGCTCCAGTTTATCAATATCTTTCTTGGAAAGATGTAATCATGTATTATAGGTGTGATCTAGGGAAAAATCACTAATCTCACTCTCTTTGCCATGTTCCTGCTTATATAGTCTGGGACACCACTGGCTGTCTGCTGTTGGATCCTCACACTAAGCTCTCTGCCTAGGGCCTTTTCCACAGGGCAGTTCCCCAGCTGTATCACTGCAAGGACATCCCTTTTCCCATGGTCAGGCTTTGCATTCATCCTCACCAAATTTTGTGAGGTTCCTGTCAACCTGTTACTCCAGCCTGCCTGTGTGCCTCTGAATGGGATACCCCCCTGCAATCTTCTGTTAACTGCCAGCTTCACAAAAGGGCATCTTGTTGGCTTGTCTAAATCATTTATAATAAAGTGTCAAACAGGAWGAGTCTAAAGATTGATCCCTTAAGGCACTCCACTTGTTGCAGGCATTCAGAGAACAACACACTGTTCTCTGCTCTTGTCAGGGTGATCATCTCAACCAGGTTTTTCCCATCTGGTTTTCCATCCATCCAGACTGCAATGTCCCAGCTTGGATGCAAGAACATTGTGGGAAATTGTGTTGAAAAACCTGTTGAAGCAATGGATTCAACTATGTATTGTCATTCCAGGGTAGGCTCCCTGCTATTTCTTGGAAAATTGCAAATGAACCTCAGCTAATGAACCTTTATCATTCTGTACATTTCTTCATGCAGCTAAAGAGGAATGTTACAAGTGAATATTGTTAATGAGTACAGGTGATGAGGTTTCTTGTGAATGAGGRAGGAAATGTCATATATGGAACTAAATAATAAAGTTTATTCAAGATCACATAATTGAGATTTACAATAATGTTTAATTGATGTTTAATCCATGTACATTAGAAACCACAAGAACATGAGTTTCAAAACACTGCTAACTAACATTTTTGTAAAACTAAAGCACAGAATGAGTTATTTAAATTATAGCCAAAATTATGTGAAGCTCTCCAGCCCAGCACCCTTGAAGAATTACAAGTTCTGATAAACAGTAAGTAGTTTAGGGCAAGCTAGACTGGTAGCTTTCACGTACTTCGTGTAGGCTATTGGAAGGATAGAGAAACAGGCTATGTCAAAGAAAATCTTCCACCAGCCAGTACAGTTACAGGGAGAGCAAGTGAAGTCAACAATTACTGGTGCCATGTCATGGACAGTGTAACTGCACAGAGAACCTTGTCATTGGATGAATCAGTGGAGGATTGCAAATGGATGTTTCAGTGCCAAGGCACACCAATATTTAACTCTTTTTTCTGGTCTCTCAGGACTTCTGTCAGTACAAGATGCCAACTGGATTGTGGAGGGGGAAAAAAACTATGCTTGGTTTGGATTTTCACTTGACAGCTGCCAGCTGGAGAACATAACATTACTGCTGATTGGTAGCCCTACATGGAAAAACTGTTCTAGGTATGTTGTATGTGACAGCTTGCTATCTCCTTCATTCTGATGTACTTCTGTAAAGTTTAAGATTTGCAGTAGATTAGACTTCCAGCTTTTTAGGGTTTCCTTTTTGTTCTGCTTAGAATATTTTTATTAAATTCATATTTTTTATGTCTTCGCCCTTCCTTATGAAGACAAGTGTCTTTAGACCCTCTCTAAGGCGGGTTTTTGTTATTTACAGACACTAAAGGATTTCTTGGGTTTTCTTGGGGAGGGAGAGGGGCCACAAAAATGCTGATGGGTAAGCATGCCTTAAATAATCATATGGATACTTATTACTTTGAGATAGGATTTTTTAACGCAAATTAAACATGAAAATATATTGAGTGGTAAAACAATGGATAAACAGACSAATTCTGCACTCTAAATATTGTGTAATTAGTTAGAACAAGTATGGGAAATACTAAAATACATTTCTAGAATTTGTCAGGCACTATTATTCCAAAGTAAATGAGGAAAACATACAAAACTATGTTGTTACTTAAATATATTTTGTATTGTAGTTCAAGCTGCAATCCCCTCTTGTCGGATGTCAGACAAAATGTTGGGAAGGTGTATGGGTATAACCCACCAAGTACAGAGCGCTTGTTTGAGATAACTGGAGACAAGGTAAGGCTCCTTCTTCAGTACGGGACCTTCTGAATAATTTGAAGTAAAGTGACATTCTGTAGAAATTACATAGGTGTTTTAAAAATCTAACAGGAGATGAGCAGAATGGGTTTGTCTCTGGCCAGTGGTGTGATGTCTGTAGMTGGGAACACAAGGAAAGTTTTGGTGGTGGGTGCACCTACTGCAGGTACGTCCTGAAAATTTGAGACCATTTCTGCTTTAAGATGTTTGTTTCTGTATGACCAGAGAAGAGACACAACTTTTAAGTTAGAAAAAGGACCTTTAAATTGCTGTGTAAATAAAAAAAAAAAAAACAACAAAACAAAAAAACAGAAATCACTGTAATCATTACTATGTGCCTTAACTTCAATGGGTCTTCTTCCTTCCTTAAAATGGGCTTAATAGCATTACTACTTTGCATTATATATGTAACAATGATATGCTGATAGACTGCATATTTCTTGGAATTGAAACAACACAGTGTTTTGTCCTCATTCTGGCAGTAGACAGTAAGGAATTGGGAAAGTCAAAATGCAGAAGTCTATCTTAAATGCAGTTCTCCTATGGTACTATGACTAATAGATTTTTTTTCCTATGCTAATTAATGTTGATCCCATATAATGTTTGATGTTATTTGTCACATGAATTTTGTCCATTTTATGTAACACCAATATTACTGCTCTTAACATATTGTAAGTATTAAACCTGAGTTCTTATGTCTGATGCTCAACATCTGTTATTCCTTTTTTTTCTCCCAGACAGCCTGTCTAGGATTTTATTTATGTCCTCAGTGCTGCATCAAGCTGGACTGGCTCTAGTGTATGACCTGTCAAACAGCACCAAGCCTTCTTTGCTCAGTATATTCAGTGGGGACAGGAGATTTTCTCGTTTCGGAGGAGACATATACTTGAGTGATCTGGATAATGATGGGCTAGGTAAAGCTCGATTAATCTAAATCAGATGTGAAGTGTTTAACTTTTGGCAACAGGGAGACCAGTCTCCTATATGTCGCTGCTGGCATATATGCTTGCTGGCCAAACAGCAACATAAAATAATAGATACAAAAACACACAAAAGTGGGTGAAAAAAACAGAGAGAAAGAAGAACTTTATTGGGGGACAAGCCTCTTTTATCCATTTTAGCAACCAGAGTATACATTTGTGTCAAACATACATTGGTTAAGAGACAGCTGTTTAATTARTAATCAGAACATAATTGGTGAGTTTGCAAAAGCTACAGTATTAGTAATGTTTATAATTTCCAGCCACCTGCRTTATCAWTTCTACATTCCAATCTCCTTTTCTCAACAGTAGCCAAGGATGCGGCATTCCTCCTYCATGTAGGSTGTTAACACTCCCTTTCTTTTCCCAGGCCTCAGTCATACACAATAATGGGCTGAGTTTCAGAACTCAGCCACTTTTTTCCCCCACACCTATATATTCATAAAAGTGCTAAACAAAGTCTGCTTTCCCAATTGAATTGTACCAGTATTCATTGTGATTTACGGAGAGGCCTGAAACTCCAAGCAACTCAGCCAAAAATTGAAACATTTTAGTTGTCATCATTAATAGGAATCGTGRCATGTAGAAGCATGTAAATGCCAGCTCTCCCATGTTTTGGTGCACCATTAATTCAGTTCTGCTGTCTTATGTCCTCTTTGTAATATATGCAGATGAAATGATTGTGGCATCCCCATTGCGAGCTAACGGTGTCACTTCAGTCCTGTCTGGTGGGGCGGCTGGCCGTGTTTATATTTACAGTGGCAGACAGGCATCCTCAGGGAATGTGACAGGCCACTGCACATCATGGACATCTCCCTGTCCTGAGGACTGGGTAAGAATAAATGAAAATGAATTCTGGACAAGAGTTTAGAATGATAGCAAATTAATTACATCCAGAACAAATACCTAGTGTGTTCACACKTGGTTACAGAAAACAGGTTTACTCAGTTTCTGAATCTCTGCAATTTGGCTCCTCCTATTCATTCTTAAATTACTTGGCTGTTTAGGAGTCAGGGTTATCATACTGGTCTTCTACTCTCCTAGCGTGGTTCCCTCCACTGACTTTTTGTTTCCTTTTTTTTTTCTTCTTCAGGCACAGTATGTTCTAATTTCTCCTGAGGTAAGTAATGAGAAAACAAACTACTGAGAAACTAAAAAGTCCTAGTTAAAAAAAAACCAAAAAAAACTAGCAGTATTATAACCAGCAATGTTATTTTACAGGAACTATCAAGATTTGGGAGTTCTGTTATCACTGTGAAATCTGAAAGAAAGGTGAGAAAAATTACTGTTGTTGGTTGTTTCAAAACATCCTTCTACTTCACTTGCATATACTAGCTAACACGTCCCATGTATCTTAGACATTTTTAGAAGTCTTAAGTTCTTTGCACAGTTAATTAAGTCACTCTCTGAACTGATAATGAAACCCATTTTATAGGCTGATGAGCTATGGAGTAGCCAAAATTTTGGCACATGAATTAAAAGAGATTACTTTAAATCGGCCTGAAATCTAAACTGCCTAGGAGTTTGCTGAAATGTTCTGTGGTAGGTGTCTTCTGGCTTTACWGTTCATGTCAGCCTGTATGCAAAGTGGATGTGCAGCAAGGGAACAAACCAGCTAGGCACCCAAACCCATCCTTCTCGTTTAGTCTTTAGACTTGCTGTCCTGGCTATCACTTGCAGTGAAGGCCATTCATATGTCACGTTTCCAAGGATAAAGAGGTCCAGTACTTACCTAAATGGTTTAGGATGTGTTGGTGTACCTGTTCCTCTTTGATCCCCTTGGATGCCCAGTTTTTTCCAAATGCCAATTGCACATTTGTATGATGCACTGAGGAGCCTTTTTTTCAGCTGGAAGGTTACTCAGTGCTTGTTCAGCTGAGTTCTAATGTTCTGACATCACCTTCATGAACACTGGGGTTCTCTGTGTGAGTACAGAGGAAGCCTCAGTACTAGGTTGAGGAGGTCTTCAGCTAATTGCTTGACGTCTTGTGTTAAAACATGCAATGCAAAAACCCCTGGAAATGTAAATTCTTGTCAGCTAGGTTAGGGTGCATAATCCAACACCTGAAACACACGCACTGCTAAATTCATGTGAGGCCATTCTCCAAACAGTTGTGTTCTGTTGCCACGGCACCAATTTAGTTGACACTCCAGCTTCACCAGTATTGATTTTAGCCCTGATAGGCAGCTTATATTGGCAAGAGACTGACTTCATTTGGTTCCAGCTTGCTCCAGTTCCCCA
>NW_026623520.1:255887-269210 GCF_030028575.1 Malurus melanocephalus | reverse complement strand
CAGCTGTGGCTGGAGCTGTGGTGTGTCTCTGCAGGCAGGAGTGCAGGGTTACAGTGTAGCAGAAACTCGGAGCAGTGGCAGGGAAAAAACAGCCCGACTCCTGAACCGGGAGAGGCTGCCTCAGAGGGACAGGGTTCCTTGCAGCACCCGAGTAGATGRTGAGTGTCCTTTCCCGTGAAGTAASGTGTTAAWAAGGTCTCAGTTCAATGGCCGCTTTTAAGAGCAGAGCCTCACTCACAGTAGAAGTAGGAGATGGAACTCCCCAGTGGTGGTGGATTCTTCCTGCAGCAACTACAGATTGTCTCCCCTCCAAATACCTAGAGAGCAGGAGAGCTAGGAGCTGTGCCCAGCCCCTTTTTCCTAGCCMCAATTGTCGCGGTATCTCCACCYYTCCAARAGACACCCCCTCCWGATAAGGAAGTAGCCAGGTGCACYCTTCCCCCAGAGCTRGGCTAGTTCTTATGTCTTAAGTACTGGTCRTTATTGWGTCYTAGCAACAGATGGGACAAAATTCCTTAAGAACAAAAGGAAAAATCCTAACCTCCAACAGGTGAGCTGCTCTCTCATTTCCCATCCATTTCATATGACTAATGAGATGGTCAAATTCCCCTAGGGAAGCTTAAGGCAGCCATGCACCTGCAGTTGCATTTTGCTAATCTTTGCTCTTTATCTCTGCAGAAAGAAGTYGTAGTGGCAGCAGAGAGAAGTTCTGCGAAAGCTCGACTTGGTGGAAGGATTTTTGTCTTCTCTCTCTAAAAGTTCACGGTAGCCTTTAATACCATGGCATAGCTGTTCTTCTAGTGAAGTAGTATTGGTGCTAGTTTCCTGAACCCACCCAAACCAACARAACTCATCAGCAAGCTTTTGCTGAATTCTGTTGTGGGCAACAGCATCACTTACTTAAAACAAGCAAATGGTCTGAAAACCTTTTAGAGGCTGAAATGAGCAGGCAGCTGCCTTTTTGCTAGTAGTATTTGACTGTATAAGGAATTTTCTGTGACCACTTTCTTTGTTGGCCAGATTTGAGTATCTTCTTGACAAAACTGGGAAACTRCAGCACATAATTTACAATTCCTTAAATACTGTGATAAGGATTCTAAGTTATGGAAGGTAACTGTCAAAATAGTAYGCATGGAGGAGGGGCAGGTTTAAGACTGACAGGAGTGTGGGGACCAATCAACAGGACTGTCTCTCTCTTAAAKATTGAGACTTGCATTGAGGGTGTARTGCAGYTCAGATTTCCCAGGGAGAAAAGAACAAGGCAGACTGATGAAGTTTTAGGAAATGCTTTTGCAAGTGTAGCTGATTACTCTGATATCCTTACTGCTTGTGTATAAAATTCCATGACCATAGTAATGCAGAATTGTTAATGGCTTTTACTGTTAACAGTATTGTACTAATTAACACTAATTTTGTATGATGCAGGTTTAACAAAGTGTGCATCAATTATCTATTAAACAACTTGWGCAGCAGAATGTGTTGATGCTATTATTACCAACACCAGTCTGTAGACACGTGTGTTTTCTCTCTCTTGCCTCCTTCACAAAGGCAAAGCATTATTTTTATTTTAAATAAAATATCACAGAATTCTAAAGGTTATATTCCAAAATTAAACACCTGACCTTCCTAGGAATTCTCTCTCAGGGTGGTTGTTTTAAACAAATAAAAGCAATGTGAACATTAGTTTRATGTACAATGCATTCAAGTATCTATTGGTAAGGACTTTGCACAAATAGCAAAAAAAAATTGCTCAGTTTGGAGGTGTTTTACTATTTTACCTGCTAAGCTAAAAGGCTGCAAAAAAAAACCAAAACAGCTAAAAACTCAAAAGTATTAAAAGCTCCATTATTTTTCTCACCTTCTCATGCCACTAGTATCTGTATTTAAAGTCACATAAAGAACTGTTGGAAAGTAACTATGTACAACCCATTTAAACCAAATCTGATCACAGGCCTACACACCTTTATGAACCTTTTAATTTCCATCTTGACTCATTAGTCCTGAGAAAATAGTTCGCAGCTACAACTACTGTCTTTTCAACACCTGCCAGTACAGTGATTTATGTGGGGGCACCTAAGGAGCTGCTCAGTGTGTTACAGAGAGATTAAAAAAACCCAAACAAAAAGTGTGTGATGTGATTTAGAAATATTTCATGCTCCCTCTACAACCAGTGGAGAACTACACCCACAGAGAGAAGTCCTAGGAAAAAACAAATAGCCAGCATACAGCTTTTTCTCCTTCCTTCAGCCCATCACAGGACATCAGGCTTCTACACCTTTGACTAACCTGGCTACTTATGTGGTGCAGGCTAGTCCTTGCTTTGTCTTGGGGGAAAGACAGCACAACCCAGTTGTTGATTTTTACAAGATTTTGAATTATGACAACACAAGGAGTTGYAAAAATGCACCTGTATCCATGTGTGTTGAAATAAGTGTCAGATGGAAAACACAAATGGCATTATCTATAGGYCTGCTAAAACATAGTTCTGCAGTTCCTAAAACTGCATGTTTTGGGCCTAGATTAATTGTTAAGGAATATCCAAGATTAGTAGCTACATTTYAAAGTCTTTTATTGCTCACGTAAAATAAGAGACACTATTGTTTCTCATTGCTGCCAATCTCAAAGTCATGATTCACGAGAGATGCAGGTATCCTTTTTGCTTTGGAAGACATGTTCTCTGCAATTAAATAGGGCATTGAAAATCCATCCAAGAAGCACTCTTGGCGTGCATTTTTCTTTGACGTTTGACGTCAAATTCCTAAATCCATGGGTCAGAACCAGAATTATTGATCAATGTTGACTGCTGTTTTCCTTTAAGCSAAGAATTCTGTTCTCTGTAACAAAGGCCATTAAGCAAAGCAGTATTTGACAGAAATACTTAAAATGAGAATGCCCAAAAAGAAAGTACATGTATGTGATACAGAAAACTAAAGGCACATACATGGGGTGGAGGTAAAACTACTGTAGAAAGCATTCTGCCATTTTCCATTGYGTTTCTCTCCTTTTGTGCGTGAGCATTAACAATCTCCCTGTAGGTTTTTGGCACAAATATATATTAAATTAGCAAGTTTAGAAATTCTTGCAGTTTTCAGTAAGGAAGAACAAATACAAGGAAAGTGTCCAAAATCCACCCTGTGACAACAAAAGTCTCTTCATTCCTGTTGTTCCTACTGGTTTGTTAATGTGTTTCTGCTCAGCCCATACGTTTCTCCTTTAAGACTGGTCTTTATTTCTACTCTTCCAGCTGCTGGTTGGGATTTTTTCAAAGCGGCAGGAACCTAGGCAAGAAACAAAAGAGCCTGTGATTACCTGAGAAATCACTCTACATGTGGCAGAAAGAAATAAAGCTTTAGAGGCCTGAACCCTGATTTTTCTCCCCTTATTTTCAGAACAGTGTCTTTGGCTTCTCCMTCGCTAATACCTTCCAGTACCTTTCTCCAAGGCAGTCAGTATGTGCTGGACTTGGCTTTGAGCTACATTTAAGAATATTATAGTTAACTGTAGCCATAKTCAACAATCCACAAGGAACTACTTCCATCTGCTTCTTAGTAGCAAAAGAGGGGAGGGAAGAATGGGAGTTCATCTGAGCTTCCCTTTGTCACTTGTAGCAACTTAACTTTTGACTCTACTGATACAATAAAAATTATAGTGCCTAGCTGAAGTAGACAATACGTGTCCACAAATCCAGGAAAGGGTAGTCAATAGGGAAAATAACCCATATATGCTAAACTGAACACGGGCTACTTGGAAATCTTCCTAAAGCTTGGTACCATCAATGACAAAGACAATTGGAATGCATATGAGAAAGTTTGCATATTACAAACTTCAGACTTATAGTCAGGACAWCACAACCATGGCATCATTCTCCAGAGATACGTTATAGCTAGTACTTGTCCTCACCATGCTCTCAGCTCTGTTTACTCTTACAAGACAGGAATTACAGATCCAGAGTTAGTTATGTGGGCGGGAGAACGAGGGCTGCTTTTCCCATTAGCCTCAGCTTTCCTTGAGCTTCCAGGTGAAAGTAAACACTGCACATCTCATGGAACAGCCTGCAAATTCACTTCTGGCCAGTGCTGGGGCTCCCCCATCTCCTTCAATCCAGCTAGGGCACACCTTCTGTGTCATGGAGCAGACCCCGAGCTGAATTCTGCCGTGCTTTGTGGCCTACCCCTCTAAGCCATCTTATTTTCTGCCTTAGGAATGGACTGTACATGCAGAGTGGGAGGCAGGAACCTCGGCCAGCCATACGTACGTGAGGAGGTAGYGGAGGATCTAGGTGCCGCCCGAGGAAGGAAAGTAAGCGCCGCCAAATTAGACCACTTCCCAGAAACATAATCCCTGTCACCAGCCAAAATATCCTGGGGTCCTACGAACAGAACACTCCCATTAGTCATCCAACTATCTCTCCAGAAAAGGGATTACTTGACAATAATCTATCCCTCCTCACCRGTGTTTTCTTCCTTTACAGGAGGAAGCAGTAAACTCTCTACCATCAACAGCCAAGCCCTCCCTTGGGAAAAGGGCTGTTTCATAGTAAATCATTTTATTTAGGATCATCATACTGTTACTGTCTCATGCAGTTTTCCTTTCTTCATTGGGAAGTCTGAAAATTCAACCCGTATATTTAATTTGAAAAGGAAGAAGTCTTGGTTTTGTTTGTTTATTTTAAAGGTGGCATGTGCAGTTTTAAAGTTGTACCTCCCCAGTCTTAGGTATAAATATGTGCTGACAGTAGAGTACTTCCTCTGCTGTGCTGGAAATGCCCTGGCTACATGCCAGCTTTGTATCTGGAAGACAAGGCTAGTCTTGTCAGAATAGATGATCATAAAAGAAACTTTAATACTACTTTATAGTCAACTATTTATACAACCAAAAATTTGTCTTCCCATTTCTTTTGCATGGGAGTGACACAGAAAAAAGACTGCAATACTGTTTGCCATGSACTAATTTGCTTATTGCATGAACACATGAATCACTGGAATTCTGTCTATGGAAAGAATGAAGTTGTACCAAATACAAAATGCACTGTAAGATCAGAGCCCACATTTTATTACAAGCACAGCACTTGYTCCTTACCTCTTCAAGAGATGACTCCAAGTTCATACCAAATGCAACTCCTATGAGTCCAAAGAGAGAGACGGAGAAAGTCCCCATGGTCAGCTGCAAGTTCAGCCTCATCATCACATTACGGTGGCTAAAGAAGGGAGAAACATCTGTAAGGGGAACCCAAAAATTGATTTGCTGCCTAAATTCTCAAATTCCATATAGCATGCACAAAAATCAAATACTGAAAAAAAGGAAGTCATGCTGGAATTAGGTAACCCAGTGACAATGATCATGACACAACAGTACAAAGAGACTATTGCTTTGGCATTGCTACATCAGGACACCTTTAAAGGCAGCAGGTTCTGCTTAACCATCATCAGACTTTCCAGCAYTGCCCACTTCTCAGAGGTGTATATACACAAAGTAACTCTACATTTCTGCTCAATTTTGTGYCCTYTCACCACTGTCTGGCTGGAATTGAGATGTCCATMTTCATAGCAAACAAAAATTTACTGCTACCTTGCAAATTAATACTTTAAAAAAAGCAGAGTTGGTAAATGCTGCAGAGTATAAACTTGAGCCTGTCTTGGTGAATTCCATATTCAAGTCTTCCATTAAAAGATTTTTKTTGTTTACTGATGCAGCATCCACTAATTGATTCTACAGATAATTCCACAATGTAGATGAGAATATTAAATACTCAAAGACAGAGTGGCATGTTACTGTAAATGCAAGCTACAATTATTTTTCAGTAGAAAATGTAATAGTGAAAAATGTAACATGCATAAAGAGAAAACTTGCTTCTAAGTTATTAATTCTTGTATCACTCTACAGAGTAATAATTGTCCTGAACACCTGAGTAGTCTAACCAGAYTCTGGCAAGTAATATTTTCTGAACAGAATTTTAATATGGCTCTAAATTTCCAGACATTTCCAGTATTGAGTAGCTTCCCAGAAGCAKCTAAGAGAAGCTAGGTTTCTCCTGCTAGAGAAAACTGATGCCTAGCTACAGAGGTACATACTAATTACACATACTAATTAGGCTATCTTGTTGCTTTGCTTTATCCAGTTCACTGATAAGAAAAGTGAAATGCAGCTGTGACTACAAATCCATTCAACCCTCACTAGGAGGGAATTCTCCAACTTTCCTTGTAGGCAGGTTTGAGAAAGTCTAGGCCAAGAAAGAGTAAAATCTGCTCAGCTTTTGGTAATGTAGCAGATGGTAACTAACCTGTCAAGGTTGATAAAGATGATGCTTTCTGAGTCATCAATCAGTACTCTGAGTTCACGAGCTTCATTTAAAAGATCTTCTGCTTGTCTGTAATAATTCTCCAACAGCAGCTCCATTTCCTCTGCATGGTCAATCCCAGAYGTACTCTCCTCACTGCACATAATATATATTTTCCTGGTTAGCTACATAGTGTGTAGAAGTGTATTATTAATGTGTTAAGACATATAAGAATGGTGGGAAACAAGAGTACTGTTAGACACTACACCACCAAATACAATATTTTTGGTGAGAAGCTTCCATCAATTCCAACACCATAAAATAAAAGAAATATTTTTATATTTATCAGCAGCTCAGCACAAGCAGTCAATTATTTATAGTAGAGCAGTTAGCAACTGATGTGTTCAAAGCATGCTTACCACCACAAAACTTAAGTTTTTCAGATATTACAGTTAGTTATATAAATTTTATATTATATATTAAGTTACTATAAAATGCTAACAATTTTGACAGGAGATGCTTAACTTCTTGGTGCCCTCAAGTGGTGGGAGATAGTAACAGTACAGTCAAAAAATCCCAAGAATMAAACATAACCAAAAGTCAACATACAATTACACAGTGATGGAGATGGTTTAGGGTGTATATTAAAATGGTTTAGTTGTAAAGCATTTGATCTACACACAGCAATTACTGCAAAGCATTTAGGGATCATGAAGCAGCCAAGAGTGACTATCCAATGAAAGATGCTCTTAAGTGAAATCTGAGAGATTTTCATGTTGCTTCATGGTGCAACTGCTGGCGCAGCAGCCTTCCTCTAAAATACRTATGTTTCTGGCATTGACTACATGAAACCCGAGGCACCGGCGGTTCACAAGAGCTTGGAAACTARGCAGCAAAGCCAGGAAGATTGTTCTTCTCATTTCTCTAGAGAGACTGAAGTTTTTAATTAATCTCCTGGCATTACTGACTGCTAAAGGAAACTGTCTGAAATGGTTTTCCAAGAAAATAAGCAGTATGTCTTACAAACCAACTCCTGTAAGCTCCCTTAGGACCTTTAMCAGAGCACATAGTTACTCTCTTGTGGGGCAGAAACTCTGGGTTAGCCAACCTGATCTGAAAGCCCTCCAGACCTTGAGGTTTTCATTGCATGAAGATGAAAGGAGTTGCAGCCTTGAAAGTCTTAGAGCACTATCTGTGGTATTACAGATTCATACTTGATGAGTATCTCAAGATCATACTTGATGAGTATCTTTACATCTACACCAGCTCCTCTGTGAATGTACAAAATAAAGACAGCCATAAGGACATGAAAATAACTGCCAGTGGATGTGTTTTCATTAACTAGCCTCCATCTGCCTCATGAGTCTTCCACAYTCTGACATTCCTTCACACAAAGCTAAGAGGTCGCCTCATCTTTCTGGGCTAAGCTTAACATTCTGCTGCAAAAATTCTTGACRACCCCTATCTGCCTAACTGGGCTTCTCCACATCCTTTCCAGCTTCATGAGTTCATCTAATACCACAAATCATTTGCATCAATCCTGAAGTGAAAAAGAACTRTTCACACACTGCCAGCCTGCCTGCAAATGTGTTGTCATAGCTAATGTTTGCTGATGTGCCTCATGCAGACTGCCTCTCTGCATCCTGCAGCACAGCTCCAGCACTCTTCACACAACCTCCTACTACCYCTCTTACCCTTGTGCAACAGTGTCTGAAAAGAATGGATGCCTATGGGTTTCTCTTGACACGAGCATAAGGTGACACTGGGATTTTTCCTAGATGTCCCTTACACGTTTTCTACCATGAGGCAATAAAAGCTTTGGCAGCAGACTTAGCCATGCTCTGGGCAAAATCAGGAAAAAGACCAGCTGCTGGCTCAGGAGCAGCTGGAATTTAGAGCYACCTCTGATACTGCTCCAGACGATGTATTAGAAATGCAAATCATGTCCCAGTTCTGGAACACTGAGTTTCTGCTGCACATTTTGATTAAGCTCAGTAGGGCAAGATTTCAAATCTGTACTACCATGTGAATGATATTAATATGTACATGCAATGCAGTTAGCCAAAAGTATTATTCAGCAACTTCACAAAGTACCCTGGAAGGTAGCTTCTGTTATCTGCCTATACATAAAATGCATCTCTGTGCCCAAAATTTAAATACAATTCAGCTGAAAACATATTTRGATATTATATCATCTTTTTTGTTTTAGTTTTTATAAAGTGATCAGTGCTGCCGTTGCTGTCTTTTACTAGCACCCCAGAGTGCAATAGGATTGTCTCTGTATGTTCATCTCCTGGAATGCCATTCATCACGTGCCCAAAAGTGCTTCACAGCCTCTTTCCCTCAAGGTTCTGCCAATGAGCAAAAAGCTAGGAGGAAGGTGTTCAGAACAMTTCTAGTAAAGGAAGTGTGGTGCCTGACATATTCAAGACAAGCTTTAAAACCTGTCTCTGGTTTTTATTTTGGTGAAACTGAGGACAACGCTCCCAGAATGTGTCGATTTATAYTGAAAAACAACATTGGCTTTTTCTGCCATCCTGCTCCTATCTCATCACACACTAGATAAGCCGGCCTGTTGTGCCAAGAACTATTTGCAACTGTGTAACAACGGAGTTCCTCTCCAAAATGGCAACTACAATGATTTCTAAGTAGAAAGCATTAGGACTTAAAAAAAATTAGGAAGACCTTTTCTTTCTGCTATTTAGCAGGAAACGTCGCRTTCAGTGTTCAAGTTCTCCTCAAACAAAATACAGGGTTTAAAAAAAAGTATGTGGCTTCAAAAAATACATACAATACTTGTGGATCAGTCCATTTAGACAGACAGAGCTCTTCTATTACTTCTTCTTCATCTAAGATCTCCAGAATTGTTTCTTTGAAAACTTTTACATCTGTTTCCAGTTCTGACAAGCTGAAGGAAGAACAGGCAAAAGGTCAAGTAATCCCCAGCGACCCCAGTGCCCAAAGATAATCTCTACATGAGTTTGCCAGCCAGCACCCTCACCAGGTCGAATGGACAGGGAAGATTTCCTTGTGGGATTGTGAGAGACCCTTCAAAACATTCTCTACAAGCCMCACTCTTTGCTGTGGCAGTGATCTGCCTGGGGACCAGTGAGGTACAGACATGCACTAAAAGGCTTCCAGATGTGTTTCTGGATGAATTTGTAAGCCTGAAAAAAACAAGCACCTTTGAGCAAGTAGCAAGCGCATGTTTGCACTGTGATATGAGAGGGGCCAAT
The DNA here is from genome assembly GCF_030028575.1 of Malurus melanocephalus. Lineage (NCBI taxonomy): Eukaryota > Metazoa > Chordata > Aves > Passeriformes > Maluridae > Malurus > Malurus melanocephalus. Next base: position 259,697 of record NW_026623520.1, on the reverse strand, counting down.
ACATTAAGGTATCACTGTACTAGTACTAGTATCCTTAAAGCAAAGATTTACAAAGGTTCACATTATGGGGAACATTTCCTCTTTATTCCATTCTCTTAGGTATTACTTTCTTCTGTCAGATTTAAGAAGCTTGACAGTATATGTGACAATTTAGAATTTATTTCCTTTTACCCCCMTTACACTAGGTATGTCATATACTGATTTTTTACATTTCTAAAAGAGATACACAACCCAGCATTAGAGTAATCTAGGAAATTAATATCAGATACCATTTTTCTAACATTTCAATGCATGCCATTTTCTGTGGTCATCTAGTCTCTACACAGCTTATTTACCTCTTGCCATTTTGCAGGAGAATGTGTAGTTTACTCCTATCCACAGATAAAAGCTTGGGGTCAACCAGAGCTTCCAGTGTCTCAAGGATCTGAGGCTGCAAAGTGTTAAGTCTTCCCTGCAGTTTGCTGATCTAGATAACAACATGATCCTTCATAAGAATTAAAATAATCCATTTAGAATGATTTGGGCAACTGATTCCTGTCTCTCAACACAGAATTCACAGTAACAGGTAGTTAATACAACCTGCTTTCCAGTGCCTGGAAAATACTTGCTATATGGATACCATTTACAACGTAAAGCCAGTGCAAAATACAATGTTTAATAAAAAGTGAACTGAAACCCAGTGACAGCTACACCAATAAGGCTGATAAAGCTAAAAAACACTATTGTCTAGAAATGTCATATTAGCATTAGCAAGCAGATTTCTAAGAYAGCTAGAAATCTGATTTGACTCCTGCTCAAGAGGACTCAGCACTTTTGTGTGTCTTCCATTTCAGCTACAGCATGTCACTAGAAAGGAGCTCTGACTTGTTAATTACCCAAATGATGGTGAAGCCATCATATCCAAAAAGCATCTTACTGGAAAGAGAATGAAAACACACATACACACAGAACTGTAAGAACTAAAGCAACAAGAGTCAAAACCAAAAAAAGAGGAAGTGCAGAATACATTTTAAAATATGTACATGTAAATACTGACACAAGACTGAATTCATACTGCCTTTCCTATGTAACAAGAACGTCCTAAACATTTAAAAAAAAATGAGATAGCTCACCCAGTACTGCAGGATTGCTTCTATGGCTCGGAATTCAAAGGGCAGGGAATATGTGACTAGCTGACCTTCCCCAGACAGCTGAGATGCTAGTTCATTGAGAAGCCAGTGTTCCAGACTAGAATTACGATAATCTAGTATCAGAAGAAACTCTGGTGTTATCACAGCCTTCAAGAACTGAAAAAGACAATACATATAAGAAGTCTGAAAAAAAACTCCACAAAGATTTCTCATAACTGTAGTATATTTGCYAATTTGGGCTTTGATAAAACCAATCTTCAAATGTCTTTTCAGGAAGAAAATAGCATGAAATTCTGTTAACTGCAAACAGGTTCAGATAGAAGAGGCTCAATCCCTGGCACTGTGCCAGGGATTGAGAAGAGGCTTCTCACAAGCCTTTCCTTTTGTGACAATGTTAGCGATGCTTCTTATGTCCTCAACCAGGGAAATGGTCACTGATGTGTACAGCTGGGGAACTCGCACTCTGACTGCTAGGCAGAACTCCAAAGACACACTTACTGCTGGACTGCATTTCACAAAAAGCTACTATAGAGCCGTGCAAGAAAATCAAAGTGCAAGGATAAGACAGGGTTTACACTCAACTGTAGGGAAACCATTACCTCCATTCTCATGATGATCCTGTTATTCCTGGTTGCAATGCTCATCACATGCTGAAATCTTAGATCTCGAGCTTGAAGACCCAGTTCCTGGTACAATTCTGTTTTCTTCTTTTCTATCATGAAAATATTTTTAAATGAAGACATTTGGAGGGGAAGCATATGTTCTGAAATGACATCTTAGTGTGCTACTAAGTCCCACAACAAAAAACCCCAGYTGTGCTATCTTAAAAAGTTTTCCTCCCATAAACTCCTCAATCTCAGTTATTTTCTATAAAGTTTAGAAGACTTAATCTTGAATGAAAAAATCTAGATATAAGTGAAAAATTTGGCCACGACAATTAATTTCACATCAAAAACAAGCAACTCCTTTGAGAATCCTAGAGGGAAAAACAAGGGAGAGAAAGTAGCATGCTGGTCAGAAGGAAAAATGACAAAGGAAAAATTACCTTCCTGTGAGAGATGGTAATACATTATTTTCAAAATATTATTTAAAAATRTACAAAAACTGTAACAATCAAGAGGCTTTGAAGGCCCAGTGGAAGGCAGCAAAACAGAGGAAACATTGCAGAATCCCAAATAAACAGTGAAGTATCCAAAACATGATTTTTTTTAACCCATATAGATTTCCAGTTGGCTCTTCTGTATTGAACAATGAAAAAAATCAAACAAATCCCCCAAAAAACTACAATAAAAACTTACCAAAATAGGTAGTATTTCCCTCTTTGTCAAACTTCATCTAGAAGAATGGAAAAAAGTATTTTTTTCAAAGAACCACTATAAAACAAGAAATCAATTCCTAAAATTAATTGCAGTTCCCTAGAAGCCAAATGAAAGCACATTATCAAGAGAAAGCAGCTTTTAATGGCCTCCATTCACAGTTCATCCCAATTAGGCAAAATAACTGCACAAAATGGCCAGATGCTTCACTGTGTTTGTGACTAAGGTCATCTGCCTGACAACATTCCCACACAAGCCCTCTTAAGGTGATTTACAGAGGTTCAGACTTAGAACAGACTATTTCTGTTGGAAGAGACCTACAATGATCAGAGCACAGTTCAAGGCTGACCAAAAGTTAAAGCCTGGTATTAAGGGTGCTGTCCAAATGCCTCAAACACTGACAGGCTTGGGACATAGACCACTCTCCAGRAAGCCTGTTCCAGAGTCTGACTACCCTTGGTAAATAATGGCTTCCTAATGTCCAGTTTAAACTTCCCCTGGCAAAGCTTTGAGCTATTCCCATGGATCCTCTCACTGGATCTCACAGAGAGAAGACCAGCAGGGCATCTTTCATCTGAGATTAAAAAATCAGCTATTTCCTCTGGAACAATCTGAAAAATTCAAAAATAAAACTTAAAGAGTTTTACGGATTGTCTGGTTAGGCCTTGTGTCCATGTCAAGTATTGCAATGACATGTTATTTAGCTTATACCCTGCACCTAAATACTTCTTGTCTTAGCATCTGTCATTCATTCATATTATTCATTTTACACCTGTATTTCCTAGTGAAATTATTTTCTTGGAAAGACTGCTATGTCTGACTTAATCATAAAGTTTATTATTCTGCTCACAAACAAAGTAGCCTAATCCCATATTACTGGATTTTAAACAGACTGTCAGTGATTTAAGCCTACCTAAGCATGCATCCCAGTAGAGCTGCAGTGGAGGTTACATGGCACCTTGTTGCAAAATGACTGCTTTTCATTATCAATGAGGAGACCTAACCTGCCTTCACTAGCACTAATAATGTGATTTTTCACAATACATCTTATTTAAAATAAAAATATAATGTGCAAACCAAGCAGCTTGCAAACAGCTTTCAGTCACCTTTAAAAAAGACACCATTGAGAGAGCTTGTTTTCCACCAAATCCTACATTTACTTAGAATTACAGCTATCAAGACACAGGACTAATATTTCTAAAAGGTATCAGCCAGCTTTGATAAACTTAAGAAGAAACTTCTGACTGCAGCACTTCCCACAGTTGATCTGCCTTCACAATTAGAGTCAAAGAACCTTAGAAAAGCATCTTCATCAACCCTATGTGCTGTAACTGGTTCTCATACCAGAGTACCTCAAACCAACA
>NW_026623520.1:252688-255848 GCF_030028575.1 Malurus melanocephalus | reverse complement strand
CCCACCAAAACCCAAACAACAAAAGAAAGAAAAACAAAGATAAAAGACCAGGGAAAAACCACCATCATCTTGCACCAGCTGTCGTCGCTGGTGGAAATGCCTGCAGGTACTTACCACTGCAAAAACAGGAGACACRCTGGCTAGGGTGGCTTGGGAGGTCTCATTGGTGACATGTCGGTAAAATTTACCTACGGGAAGACAAGACAGCTCTACTTCCAGCACACCACACTCGGCCTTGAGCTGCGCCGTGCCCCGCTCCCAGGCACCGGCACACGCGTCAGGCAGCGCCGGTCACGACAAGGCCCCGACCAACCCGACACCGCCCGGCCCGGCGCCGCTCCCAGCGCACTGCCCCTGCCGGAGCGGAGCAGTCCCACTCGGCACAGCACGATCGCGCTGCTCACCCGTCCAGCGCAGCCCGCGGGCCCCCGGCGGCACCGCTGCCACGGCGGCGGGCAGGTCCCAAGCGCGGCTCGGCGGCAGCCCCGGAGCGACCCGCGGGTGGGACCCGCCGCCTGCCGCGCCCGCCCAGCCGCGGGCAGCGCAGCAGCAACAGCCGCCGCTCAGAGCGCGGGGGAGCAGCGCGGCCCCACGCAGCATCGACCCCGCTCGGCCCCTCCGCCCGGCACCGCTCCCGGCGCGCAGCCGCGGCGAGGGAGGAGCGCCGGGGTGACGGAGGGCGCCGCCGCAGCCTGGGAGGAATGCGGTCACAGTAGCGTCGCCATGGGGGCAGGAGCGGGGCAGGTTCTCGTTGGCTGCAGGCTGAGCCGGTGGCGGAAAGACGTATCCGGCCGAGCTGCTTCTGTATCTCTAAAGTTTCTGAGGTAATATAGGTTATATCCAGTGGCGCCTGAAAGTTCATRGCCATTGTTTTATACGTGCAAAAAGCCACAGTTATAAACACAATTTATAGTGTTGGCTTTCGCAAATATTAGGATGAGTGATATGTGTACAATGCTGCCTTTTTTTTTGCATAAGTAGCTTAGTTATGCAGACACAGTGGTAAAATCATCACTGATGGGTTTGTTTTTCTTTTGTAACTCAGATCTAGAATACTTGTGGTTAAACTGAAGTGTTATGGCTTGTGTCTGAAACATTTCCATAAAGGAAGTTTTTCATATTATAGCAAAACTATACCAAAGTTGCGAAGAAAGTCACCAAAAAGCCTGAATGAGGCAGTGGTCCTTAAAGATAAGAAGCAGCTCAGAGCTGGGAAAAAGGACGCATACATTCACAAAGAGATCATGATGCTTAGCACCTTTGGGGCAGGAGGCCATCGACCCAGGGCTATCAACTGCCAGGCCAGCACAGACCCTGACAGCGAAAGGTTGGGGGTGGGTAGAAAGAACAGAGGCTTTGGGATGTGTAGTGAAAAATCTCTAGTCAGAGCTCGCCCTCTGCTGCGCAAAGGAGCCTGGCTGGTGGGACCCCCCGACCTTTTGATGGGCTTATCTGAATGGACAGCTCAGGGGCCCCTGCTACGGACACTTCCTCATCAACAACTGTCATCTACTGAAACCACRGAACAGGGGGCTACACCGGAGGAGGTGCCATGCTGAACAGTTCCTGGGAAAGTTTGAAWATGCAGAAATGTCTATGAATAGGCATTAAGCTGATGCAATACGAAATGTATTTAAAGATGTCTCCTGTCAATAGCAGGTATGCCTTTGGCAGATAACCAAGCACCCGGCGCCATATCCTTTTGATTTTATGTACCCTATTGTCATTTATTAAAAYCTTTTAAATTTTAACAGGACGGTGAACCTTGTTTTTCACAGCAACAATCCTTCTCACCACCTTTTCACCCAGCCTATGTTCAACCCCACTGAAATTAACTGAAATTTTGTACATTGCTGTTTGTGAAAATGGGAAAAACTCGAAGAACCCTGTGAAGCTCACCTRAGCTTCTTTAATGAGGTAGGTTCTAATTGAAAATCCAATTAAATGGATAACTCTTCCCAAAGACATAAGTGCTCTTGAAGTTCCAGCTCCAGCAGCACTCCTAACGCAAGCACACCTTACTGTGGCTGGGATTTTCCCTGCCGCATTTGGCGATTTCTTGATTTTTGCTTCTAAAATGGGGGGGAGGTGGTGGTGTCCAAGTGAAGAACAATTTTGTCCCCAGCAAACATCTTGGAATTAAATTTCCTTGCCCTACTTCTGTATCTAAAATAAAGACAGCCTAGTTGGTTGAGATGTAGCAGTTTAATTWGCAGCATTCCAGCTTCCACTATTATGTATTTTTTTTTAAACTGCAGCCTTCATGTGCTAAAGGGTAATACAGGTACCAGGGTTATCATTCCTTTGGCTTGTTCTGCTGAAGTGTGTAATCGGCTTRGAGGCAAAGCCTAGATCCAAACCCTGCAGAGGGACATGTTATCAGCATGTACTTAGAGTACTCATTAATCTTTATCGGGGAAACAAAAAAGGAAGTGATTAATGAAATGAACCATGCAGTGTGGCTGCTCCAAGAGGGAGGCTCACATCTAATCATTGGTGTGAGTTTTGAAAGCAAGGGTGTCACCAAACAGGACAAAAGAAACTTACCCAACACCAATTTGATGTAAATAAGCAGAGACGTCTTTATTTTGGTGCTGGGAACACACAGGATTACTCCTCCAAACATGTTCCACTTAGTAAACAAAATCCATCCATTTTATATACCTTTTCTGCCAAGTCATTGCTATGTAAGTTTACATACTACGCATAATATGTCCGCTATTAATTTTTATTTTACAATAATTGGTTTTGCTATTTATAGAACTTAATATTCCTACCCAAAGATAATCATTGGTCATCTCTACTGAGCTCTATTGATTGGATTCCTTAATATTCAAATCAAGATGGGAAGGGTAGGGTTTTGTTTCTGAGCAGCATAACTGGTGTGCATTACTGTCTCCATAGTGTCATGGACAAAACATAAGAAATCCAGTAACTTCTTGGTGAGCATGTTTGCATGTTTTAAGCACAACACTCCTGACCTTATATTTTACAACATTCTGCTTGTAATCATAACTCTTTTACATTATTAAATCAATTATTTTGTCAGAATATTTACAACAGCACTTTCCTTTCCTTTCCTTTCCTTTCCTTTCCTTTCCTTTCCTTTCCTTTCCTTTCCTTTCCTTTCCTTTCCTTTCCTTTCCTTTCCTTTCCTTTC
>NW_026623520.1:251058-252563 GCF_030028575.1 Malurus melanocephalus | reverse complement strand
CTTTCCTTTCCTTTCCTTTCCTTTCCTTTCCTTTCCTTTCCTTTCCTTTCCTTTCCTTTCTTTCCTTTCCTTCACCATGTGATCTGTGCATTTGTATGATTGTGTGTACATACATAGATGAGTCTTGGTTCAAAGTGGATTGACATGCCCAAAATTCAAAAGGATGGTTTACACACACCTTGCAAAAAAATGACTGACCTCACAAGGAAATAACTAAATAAACAAGTGCCTCAGTAGTTGTGGACAGCATATATGTGTAGACTGAAGCCATCAGTTTYAGGGCAACCATGCCTATCTGCAAATGTTGGCCCTATTCATGCTTGATAAAAGGCAGAAATCTACTCTAAATGGAGTGTTTTAGCTCTAGTTTTGGTTAATCTCAGCAACTGTCAGTACATGAAACACCAGTTTAATACACTTGGATGTCAGAGATACTTCATATTTGGAAAAAAACAGACACCATTGCTGATAACTGATTGCAGCTTATGTTGACTCTGCATGTTGGAATGCAAAAACTAGGGAAGCGTCTAAAAGATATTTGCCAGAAATTTGCACTTAATCAATGTGCAGTAAGGCTTACACAGTGGACATTTCACACTTAAAAAGTAAAAGCTGCTGGGCTGATAYGTTTTCCTTTCCTCATCTGTTTTTCTGGCTGCTAAGACATTGGAAATAAGCTGATATAACTTCACACTGAATATGTATTCATACGAACTCGATATGTATGATCCAACAAGATAGTGTATCATTAAGTCTGGTACTGTATCTCATTAGAGCTGCATTATCAGCCACCATTGCAACTGTCTGGAAGGGGAAACAATAACCAAGTGCCACCTCTGTCTTTAGAGGTGAAGGCAGCACACTGGAGTTCACTGGCAGCCAGGGACAAGTTAAGAAGCACAGACAGAATGTCTGATTTTACRCTGCTCCTGGCAAAAGATGACTGGAGATCTAGAGCTGGCATCTATTGCAGCTCTAAATACCAACAAGATGCTCGTTGATTTCGCTGTGGGCACATGTCAGGTATCCAGTCCATCCTGCAGTGCCAACCTTTATGAGCAGTTTGCTAAATATCATCAAAAATAATGGGTCAAGCTCATCTGCTGTTTGTTGAAGAGGCTCACTGGCAGGCATGAGGGCTGCWCTTCATTCAGCCAGAAAGCAAGGACAGCTTCAGCACAGCTTGCTTAGTCATGAAACTGCCATCCAAACCAGAAGCTATTTGTGAGAGTGAATGACACAAGCAACTAGTTTTATGCTGGCTGAATGTCAGTGCCAACAAGGGGGACTGCTCTGATTGCAGCTGGGCTTTGTACAAGAGAAGGAACAGAAACACCAAGGAAGAACACAGAGAGAGAGAGAAGGAAACCGCAGGTGTCTTCAGAGGGGTCCTTGTAAATCTCTGTTGAGGAAAAGTTCAGAGAACTTCTTGGTAAAATTATTGTAAAAAGTCACTCTGGTCTACAGTGAATCCTCTCTCAGGGTATAACTTGTCAATTTAATCA
>NW_026623520.1:209630-250975 GCF_030028575.1 Malurus melanocephalus | reverse complement strand
TTCTCTCAGTACATGAATGTTTAGTGCATGATAAGTGAAGCTGCACAAAAGAGAGACAGAAAAGACCCCATACAAAACTTACCAAAAAACCCACTCATGTGGGTTTTGCAATTGTACTTACATGAATGAATCAGGAATACTCAATTGATAATCTCAGGTCCCTTGATCAAAGGTAACAAAGCTACAGTAACACACTGAGAAATCTTTGCTTTCATTACTCTATACAAACATCTCATGGAAGCTATCTTTCGACTTTTTCCTTACTTAAGGTAACCCACTGGAATTTGTTTTTCCTTGGACAACCATTTCCTTTTGTACCTCTAAGSGTTTGCCAAAGCCTTTTCCCTACATAACCCTTCCTCATCTTGGCTATCTCAAGAACACTGTTGGACAAGACCTGTGTGATCAAAAGCTGTAGCATAGTGTGATTGTCTAATGTATTTTTTAAAAGCAAAAATAATTGATCATGGTATTCTAAGGAGTTTTTAATCTCATAATTGTACAAGTAGGTGAATTTGCTACAACATGAGCTTTAAAATTTGCATCTGCATTGGTATTTTACTTCTTCTAGTGTGCATATGAGCTGAACCACTTGGTATTTTTGTGCTTTAAACTGCCACTGCAGACCGTCTGGCTACTCCAGACTYACAGCTGGGAATAAAGTGGCTGCTATTGCTTAGTCTAATTTTCTGATAAGCTGCACAGAGATGCAGTTACTAAGTGTCATTYTCAGGACTGTGTACAGTGGAATAAGCTGAATTTCATTAGATGTTTAGAAAGTTTATCCTCTTCCATTCTGTTCATTTTGTTGGTGTTTTCTTCAGCACTAGGACATTTCTGTCTTCATGATTTCATGTTTTGCTGTCACCGAGCCTAGCTAGCAAGGCCCTGCAACAAGCTGCAAAATCTTTCCTGGTTCTGAAATGGCAGAAACCTCATGGCATTCTGGTGCAGAAAAAAGTGATCCTATTTGATGCTACACTATGCCATGGCTCTGCTCTCATCACATCCCCCAGCATTATGTTGTGTTATGTTCATTATGTGACCTCAGGGGATCCTGACACATGACCTGACAGACGTGGTGTCGTGCACCAACCTCATGTAAAATGAGAAGTCTGACTTTGCTCCATCATAGAGATTATGTGTCTCTTCATTTAACTTAATCATGTCAGTGGGTTCAGCAGCTTGTCTCCTTGATGTTGAGAATGTGATAGGAGATTGCTTACAAAGTGAAACAATATTGGGAGATCAGACCTTGGAAAAGCTAGAAGATTGCCATGGTTCAAGGAACTGCTATTATAGATCAAAGTGTCTAACTTTTTCTTAGCTTTTGGGCAGAGGCTGTACTTAGGTGAGATGGAAAACAAAGATTTTGTCCACCARTTCAGACTACTTTAAGGCTAGCAGTACTCTGGTACCGTTTAAAGGACATTTTATTGCAATCCATTAAGTGACTGTAGCTAGCGTGGCTATAGGTAAAGATCAACAGTATTTTGAAGTAGCAAAAGTGTCAAAATGGGTGCACCAATAAAATATTCAGTGTCTTACTCCTATGTCAAAGATGTTGTGTGATTATAAATTACATGTAAGATCACCAAATGTGGTAGAATCTGGCATAAAATAGCAGATAGTTGACATATCACTGCTTGTATGGAGAACTGTGTAGGGTCATCAGCATTTCTGGTTTTTACTCAAAAGTATATCTTTAAYAACAAAAATTTCCTTTAGGGCTGCAACAGTTCAATGTTAAACAGTATTAATGTGAGAATGGTAATGCTTGGTTCTCCTCTTTATTAGTTAGCAGGAGGCCAGCAGCAAGTAGGGAACTTTAACTGTTAACCAATAACAGTAGCATGTTTGACTGCCCTCACCCTGAAATTGCTCTTTTTGTAATGGTTAACTGCTCTGTTGTAACTCTCAGCAGGGGGGTAGTTTTCCCGTCAAAGGAGGTAAGATAAAAGGAAAGAAAATTCCTTCCATCGCGTGTTAAGACCCACTGGAAAGACAATGGTTGCTGTACACTAAACAATTCCCTGTAGGAAGGTCTAGCGCAGTTTTATACCTTGAGACTATCAGCGGGAAAATAGGTTGTTAAAAGAATTATATTTAAATTGAAAGCACTTTTGTTTTACTTCCTCTAGTTTTTACGGCTTCTTGTCCCCAGGGTGTGCCGGAGTGCGGTGCGAGCGCTGTGCCGCCCCGGCGTTTCCCCGMTGCCGCCGCCTCCCCGCCCCGGGCAGCTCACCCTGTGGGAACAGGCGGCTGGCGGGCAGGAGGAGGCAGAGCGGGGATTTCCCTCGCTCCCTCCATCCCTCGCTCRGATCCCGTTCTCTCTGTCTCCTCGCCCTCCTTCCCACCGTGGCTCTGGGAGGCCGAGCACACGCGGGAAAAGCTTCCCGAGGAAGGCAGGGCGGCACGGTTTTCCGTGACAGCTGAGCCGAAGGACAAACGCCCCGGGAGGCCGCAGGTGCCCGGCAGCCCGTGTCCCCCCTGTGCCGGCTCGGGTGTCACGCCGCGTTTCTCCGCCCGGGCTGGCGCTCCCGGCGCCAAGGAGCAGCGCCGCGGTTGCCTGGGAGGAGCCGCTGTGTACAGAGCTGTGCSCGGGCCCCGGGGAGCTCTGTTCCCTGCATCCCGCGAAGTGTGCCCGTGGGGCCGGCCTGGGCGTGGGCGTGGGCGCGGCACCCCGGGCAGGGCGCTGTCRGGGCCGGAGGGGCTCCGGGCAGGAGCCGCTCCCGAGCGAGCAGGTGCAGGCGGTGCGGAGGGCTGGCTCGGGCTGAGCGGGACGCGCGAAGCCACCGGCATGGGCAGTCCTGGCACGAAGGGGTCGTGGCTCTCGCAGCCCACCGTGAAGAGCGTGCTGGTGTATCGCAACGGGGACCCTTTCTTCCCGGGGCGCCGCATTGTCATCCATGAGAAGAAAGTGTCCAACTTTGATGTGTTCCTGAAAGAGGTGACGGGCGGGGTGCAGGCACCCTTTGGAGCTGTGCGAAACATCTATACTCCCCGGGGTGGGCACCGTGTGCGGCAGCTGGAGGAGCTCCAGAGTGGAGAGCAGTACGTGGCTGGTGGCAGGGAGGCCTTCAAGAAACTCAAGTGAGTGGCTAAAATGTRATGTAAGATTTATATGGAGCTTGAATATCAGCATTTGGAGTTTGGCACTGTAGCAGTGCTTCAGACGACYTCTCACCCTGTCCCTTTTACTAGTTATTGCAGAAAGAGAGCTTAGATGTTGTGACCGAAGGCAAAAGGAAAAGAGCATTAGAGGTGAGCCCCAGGAAGGTACTGATACATGTAGTGACATCTCCTTGACATGAYAGTAGCCAAGGAAAAGCAGCCCTTTAACCCAAAGGACATGCAGGAATGGCATGTTGTTGTGATGTCTGTGCTTAGCTGAAGGGCCAGTATCAGTATTTGTTCTCAGGGGTAGCAGGATGAAAGAGGTAGAAAGGTGGAGTGTTGACAGTCCTGCCATGAGGTTGATGAGTCTGGGAATTTAATTCCCAAAGCTTCCTTTCCTGTTCATTTTTTGAATGTCTAAAGTATTCGTCCTAGCTATCTGCCTCTCCATCACTTCTGTTCGTTTTGTATACATATATAGCCTTTTGATGTCCCTCCTGTTTTTTAGAAGATGACCATTTGTGGTTTTTTTTTTTCTATCTGGACAACAGGAATTAAGCTTCCAGTTTGTCTGTTTTCTAGTCAGTCAGAGAGAGAATAATGTGAAGGAGGCCTGGGCTATTTAGGTGTGTTTCCAGAGTGGCTCTGCATGTGTTCAGTAATGGTTCTTAATTCTGGCAGTGAATTTCATGGTCTCAATTGCCYATTATATGTTTTGTTCAGTCTTTGTGGGCATTTTTCCTACAGCTGAATTAAAAAGAAATAAACCTCAAAATTAGCAATCCTTTACTGGAGGTGGTTTACAATTAGATGCTCAATCACCACCTTTACAAGGTCTTCCTCATCTTGGTTCTGCAGAGTTGAAAACACTGTATTTTTCAGGAGAGCTCATTAGGGGCTCATTATGTTTCAGGGCAAAACTCTGTGTCATGAASAGGATCTCTGTCAAGCACTCTTATAATTTCTGTCACCAACTGCTTCTGAAGATTTATTGAAGCTTCTTGCACTTCAGTAGAAAAGCCAGAGAGAAAGATGTATGACAGGGTAAATATAAGCCCTTTTCCAACAGCCCTTTTCTCTGTCAAGTGCAATGCTCCGCTCTAAGGAATATCTACCAAATCCATTTGGTGTTAAATCCTGTGATTCTGTGGATTACTTTAAGTTGTTAGTTATCAGCACATCCTGTTACACCTCTCTAAAAGTTTTTTGTGTTTGTTAGGCTAAAAGTAAGTAACTTTTTGGAATTAGCATGCACTGTTCAGAGAATTGGACACTGGATTTATATTGGGTGGGGAAAAGCATTTGCTTTTGTCAGTTCATGGTTTGTGGTCAGAGTTTTATGGTGAGAGTTTTTCAGACTTTTRTGGATGCAAAATGCAATAAGGTACTTATTTAAGCCCAACAAAGAGAATACTTTAATTAAAGCTAACCTAAAGAACTGGGTAAAAAGCAGGCTGTTTTATAYATCTCTTGGTAATATGTMATAGTCCTGTGCYGTAGAGGGGATAAATGGGATGACTWGAGATCCTTTCCATTTCTGCATTCRGAGTTGGAGTTCTTCACTCCAAATTACTATTTGTTTACGTAGTGCTGGAAATGTTGGCAGTGCTTTTGTGAGCATTAAAGACAGGCTGAAGGGCTTAATGTTGACACTGTTCTTAATTGGGTTGTAGACAGAATGGTAATTAGGGAGACATATTAGCCAGAAAAGTCAGAGGACAKGAAGGGTTAATTGGAAGGAACAGTTTTGTGAAAGGGTGTGAAGGAATTAAAGAAAAGTCTGTATATTTGGGTAATGTGTCACAGTTGCAACTGTGAGAGATCAAAGCATCTGCCTTAAAGGATCTGAGACTGGTCTGATGGCAGCAAGAAGCTACATCCTCCCCACCCATCTAGTAATTCTTACTGGACATGTTCATTCCTATGATAGACCATCTRGGACTGAATTTTGAAATGGAGGCTTGTGGCACTGATGTGTAATGGAGAAAGTATCCACCAAGGAGTACCAGAAGTTGAAAGCGCCATTGTTCTGCTTCAAACACTGCATTTGTTTCTTCTCAGATGCCTTACATTGAGAACTGAATCTTTTCCTCTCCTGYTCATGGTAGATTCTAGACTAAACTGCATTCACCTTTAGCACATGAGCCAAACCCTGAATCTTAAYAATTTGAGATTGATACCTCTGAGGGCATTATTCTATATAAACTGTTGATATCTTTATTTTTTTAAAATAAAATAAAWCAATCAGCATTTGGAAATTCTGCTTTTAGAAAAAAAGTACATAGAAATGTTCTTTAATGGAGGAACTTTTAGTCAACGTTGGGAATTTTTGTAACATGTAACAAGTTTTCCACCTTGTTTTATCATTTAGGGAGGTGCTGAGTTAGCACACACTTCTTTGGTGTATACGTGGTGGTGAGATGTTTTGGTATATTGTAGGTGTTTCTGTGGTGAGTGAGAATGCACATATAGGTTGCACCCCGTGGAGTTCTTCCCCTGTTCTCAGCTTCCCGAAAGAAAACTGTGTTGGAGCTGGTTTTGATTTTTAGCTTTTTTTCCAGCATGCTACTCTACCATTCTCCTTCCTTTGCCCTTTTACTTGGATCTGTGCTCATTCATCATTGGTAGATTGCCCTCTCTCCAGCAGCATCTTTCTGAGCAATGCTGTAGTTTCATCGCTGGCATGGCCAGCCATTGGTTAGAAGTATTTCTGCTTTCTTAGCAAGTGAGAATTGTTTTGGAAAATTTTTGGTCTGACATTTTTTTGAGCGCCATCATCCACAAAAAAGCCTTTGCTCCTTTTCAGATTTGCGGGTTCCCTAAATTTGATGACTGAATGCCCAGACCTCTTCATAATGAATTTAAGCCTTTGACTATGTATTTGCTTTCCTTTGTCACTTTTCTTAGTTCTTGGTGAAATAATTCACAGATGCCTGGAAAACAAGAACCACAGTCAGTACCTGGTGTTGGAGGCGATTGGAACCATTTTGCCTGAGGCATTCATTTGTTTTCAGTCTTGCAGGCTGTAAAACTTCTTAGTTTTGGTCTAAAGAGAACATGTTCCTCTTTAAACTGAGAGCTTGGAACAGCTGTTTGTTTTTAAAGAAGGCTCTTAAAAATATTGTCCTATGTTACTATGCTTTTGTTTTCTGAAGCTTTGACATGCACTTTCAAGCATGGCCTGGCAGCTTCCCTGTGTCTTATTGTCCCCTCACAACGAAGCTTTGAAATCCCTGTGACCATCCTTTGGGACCTTGATAAATGATTGCCATTCCTTCAAAGAAAGAATGAAGATTTTTCTTTCTCTCTCTTTTATTTTTTTTTCTCTTTATTGCTTTTACACCTTAATTCAGGTCCYATGAATTCTCAACTGTGGCCAAGTAGGAAGGTTTTCTCTGGCAAACAAATCTTATCTCAGTCATTAACTACAGAGCTTGACATTACTGAAGGGCTGCAGATGTGTTTTGAGTTCTGAGATCCTGCACTGAGTACTTGGCTTTAGATACATCTGATTTCTCAAATGTGGTTTTCCAGTCTTAAAATCCTGGTAAAGYACCTTCCCACTGGAAGTGAGAACAGTGGAACAGTGGAACATCACAAAGATATAATATAATTATAGTATAATATGGTCCAAATAGATGTCTTTTGTTTGCTTATCCAGTTGAGGCTTGCATTTTATCCACAAAATAATTATGAACCTATTATTTATTGGTTCATCCAGCTGTGAGAAAGCAGTGTCCAGGGGTGTCCACATTCTGTTGAAACACAGGTTGTGTAGGTCCTTTTAAATTTCAGCTGATGCCCGAGTTAAACTCCAGTGTGCAGGAAAACTTTGTATCTATCAGAGACTTACTCTGAGAAACTATGAGGCAAGATGATGACCTTGAAAACGCTGGTAAGGTGATACTGTGCTGAGATTTATTGATCCACCTCACAGTTTTATATGAGCTTCTTTCTGACAAGAGGGTTATTGACGCTCTGTTCTAACCACCAGTAGCTTCAAAGTAGGTGACTGATTCTCTCCTGTCTTTTTTATTAGGCGAGAGGGCTAGCCTGAAGATTTATTTTAAGAGTTTTCTATTAATTATTTACTTTTTCTGTTATTTTGAAGCATAACAAGTTCTAAAACTTTCATGTATAAAAAATAGTCTAGACTATTTGTGTTGTGTAAGTTTGATGCTTCTGYAAACAATCATATCCATTTTCTTTCCACAGCTATTTGGACATCGGAGAAGCAAAGAAAAAGCCTGCTGAAATCAATAATGAGGTAGGATGGCTGAAATATTTAAGAAGCAAGCCTGCAGTTTATTTTTTTTTTTTTTTGACATGCCTGCATTTATGCCTGATTTTCTAATATGCATTTATTTTATTTATTAATAATACAATTATCTGCCATTCTCTACATACTTCTTCAGTGTTTATTATTCTGATTGCTCTGAGCATGATTATAATGATTGTCTTCTGTTCAGCTTTCTAAAGTGCCACATCCAGTTAAAAACTCAGTAACAAAAAAGATCTCCTGTTGTCTTCATTGAATCTGGTCATAAACCTAAGGGAGATTTGTACATGCAGAAAAAATGGTAAGAGTGAGAATTTTGGGAGTTTTGGACCAGCAAATTTTCTCCTAAACTTGGTATTTCCTGTGAAGAAAGGACATTTTTGTTTGAAAAATGCCAGTGTTAGTTGTRAACTTCTAACTAGTTTTAGTCCATAATTTGCCAAGTTCACTTATTTCTCAACAGCTCTACACTGTAGCCTGAGGAGATAACTGCAACATTCAAAAAATATCATATRTGGATTTGTGTGAGATGCATGACTCTGAATTATTTTTACTGTTTTATTGTGTATGGAGATAGCAGATTTTCCCAACAAACACTTGAATTACAGCTTCTGTGTGACAAGAAGATCAGCTCACTTGTGTTTCAATTTCTTTTGCCTTGTGCTCTCAGGCCCATTTTCAGCAATTTGATGGTTTGTGTAGCAGATGTCTTCAGACAGTASGACACCTTGTACTAGAAGACTCTCAAAATTGCCCTAATGACATTTACTGTGACACTCAGAAACTTTTTGTTCAGAGGCTATGAAATACAACAATTTTATAATTGAGCCTAACTTTGTTACCTGTATTWTTTTGAATGGGTTCACTCAACAGGAAGATCAAATTCAAGCTGAAGATTTGATATGCTGTTACAACTACCCTGTAAATTGACTTTTAGTTGCATAGTTATCAGTACAACCACAGCCTTGCTTTTTTTAAGGCTAGTTTTAAGGCTGATTATTTTGCTACAAGTCCTTAAAAGATTTTTGATAGAAATAATGTCTGTGCAGTTGGAGAAGTAGTTGTAGAAGTCGTGAGTTTTTTTACTTACAATTGCATGTTTGATAGAAGAGGYTTCTATTATTTTGCCTGGAATCAGTGCTCATAGTATGTTATCTCAGCACTTTCAGCCATCTCTCAGGGCTTTGAAGTAACTCAGTAYAAACCAGTCATTATCTCAGCTTTCTTCTTCATATTTGACTTATGTTTTCAATCTCCACTGTCTCCCTGTGGAAAGCTTAACTCTCTGTGTTGAATTTAATTTTAAGGTGATTGATTTATTTGSGGAGAGGAGTTATAAAAATGAGATGAAACATAGTAATGGTCGACAGATTTCTGTCTGGGCTTGCGAATAACATGATTGTCTTCATGCCCTAATAATTTAATCCTAGAAACGAATTTTCAGGAGACTAGTATCAGAACTTTTAATGCCTAAATATATTTTCATTTAAATTGTATGAGGCAGCAAGTTCTGGTTTTATTTTTTTGCAGGCATTCACTTAGAAMTCAAAAACCTAGATTTGTTTTAGCACCAAGAGAGGCAGCAATATTCCTATCWTGGTTAAGTACAAAATTAATGATTCTGGTTGTATGAAGCACATTTAATTTGRCATTTTATCCACTAAAACAATTACAAATATCTATTTCTGATTCTGGTTAGCRTGCAGGAGGTCAAAAGGAAGAAAACATGCAGCAGCTGTGCATTGTGTAYTTATATGCAGCTGTATGTTTTCTTTTCTGTTAGTTATACTGCCAAATGCTTGACATCTGCTTTTGGGAGCACTATAATATTCTTCTTCAAAGGCAGCATCTCAATTACTTTAAATTTACATATAACTAGAAAATGTGTGTCAAGCTAGAATTAAGCAATAAAAAATTGATGWTCAAGATATGGCGTAAATCCTCTGGCAGAGCCATCACTCTGGAATAGTATGTCTCAAAATTTTAGCAGTTGTRTTACTGGTAGGAAAAATAGTAAAAAGATTTCATCATGACCCAAGCTAAAGCTTTGTTACWAACTCTTTCTGAGGTATGTTTCCATCCATCCCTTTTTGGGGCAACTGAGCTTCTTGTTTCACAAGAGAGAGATTCCCTTTTGTACTAAAGGTGTTCTGCAAGTACAAATACATGTTAAATGATGTGCTTGATGAATCTAACAATTAATCCCTTGAGAAAATATAGACCAAGAGAATTACCAGTTGTTTATTWTAAGCTTAATTGTTTTTAAATGGTACTGAATGTTATTTTCCAATTTAATGTACAAGGTAGGGACATTTTTATTTCTCTAGTCACTATCTGATCTAGATCGTCTCTCCCTATATTTAAAAAGAAAAGTTTTACTTGCCATTGGGGCTGGGTAAGCTGCTGAAGGATCGACTGACCTTTTCGATTTGCAAATCCTGTAGGCAACTATTTGTTTTAAACTTTTTGTTTCACAAAAATGTATCCAGCTGAAACCTCTTTTCTTCTTCCTTGAGTCCTTATGACCAACGAATCTTTGAACACACTACAGTAAATGAACTGTGCTATGTGTTGTTGTAAAAGCAAAGAGTTACAGGTAGCTAAGGAAAATAGAAGTATTCTGATGTTGAAGTTGATGCAACATCTCTTGCAACCAAGAAAAAATAATAAGGAAGATTATAGTGTCTGTATGAAACAGCATCTGTTAACCAAAGCCCATAGTAGGCCTGCAGTAAACTGCTCTGCCAACCACGTAAATACTTTGCCCTTGGTTGATAGCACGCAGATCTTCTTAGGTAGTAAGAACATTGAGGTTTTTTGTCTGCATTCACTTTTTCTCCTAGACTTCTAGGACAAGGTGATTGTGTGGCCCACTCTGGTACAACTGGGACACGTTTTTCCAGTGATTAATCACTTTTTCACTCTTACATACACTTCATAGTTCCCTGACTCCTTTCTCATTGCAACTTTTTCTTTTATTRTGCTGTTTAGGCATGATCACATTTGTAGGAGTTTTAGTAGAMTGGAATAGCCAATGTTTTTACCAATGATTCTTCAGAGGATTAGCAAAGGTTCCTCAAAGATTTCCTACATGTGTGACTTATTTGTATCTGCATACACCTCCAGAACATCTCTCCCTGGAGAAAACCCTTAATAATCACAAGGATTTGAATGAATGTTTGAACATTTTTAAAATTTAAAACTACTTTTTCTGATCCAGTGCCTATCAGTTCTCACATTGCTCACATTCTGGATGACACAGGCATTGGCTAGGATGTGGAGTGATGTGCTTTTGCTTGCTAGGGAGACTCACAGAAGGTGTCTGTTTCTGTGATGAAATGTGACCGAAGAGTGAAAATGTAACTGACAGAATGTCTCCTAGAGGTGCTCTACAGCCCATCAGCTCAGCAGCACTCCTGCTGTGGGGTCCTGTGGAGCAGATTTAGTTACTTGGCAGATCTCAGTGTAGCTCAGTTTGCCACTGTGTTCTTGGTGAGATTCTGGGACAAGAAAGGCTCCCTGGTTGTTCAGTGCYGACAGAAGAGGCAAGCACCATGTCAGGGGGGTGTGAAGTAGAAAATACAAGGCTTGAGACTTGGTAGATATGAGCTTAGCACTAGAATTTTCCACAAAAGCATCTAGGATGATGCTATAGAAGTATGCAAATCCTGTGTTTCCCTCGGGTCCTCCATATTTTAAAATTAAATTATTCTGGTATCGTTCATGGTAATTGCTTTGGTTCATCATTTGTTGCTAGACAAAGTCACCAAATATCTCTCARCAGTAGTATGATTTAACTTACCTGCAAAAATTACATTTTGGAAGCTTATTATGTTGCCTTGRTTTCAGAAATTATTTTGGTATATTCATGCTGGCTGTACCTTGTCTCAAAGTTAAGTAAACTTGAGTATTCTTTTCAAGTACCTTCTAATGAAAAATCACAGTAGTTATATTTTTTTTTTTTAATTTCAAAATTACTGTTTATCATGTCTGTCAACAGTGTGGTTTAGGCATGGTMAACATAAATGCTTAATCATAAGAAAAATCTTGTCATTTTTGAATGAGTGGGTTCTTGATTCATTTAACATCTAATTGTCAATGAGAAATTGTTCATTGATATTTTCTCTTCACAGGAGATAGTTTTGTCAAAGGGGCTGAATAGATATTAGAAATGATCCCAGCCTATGCAAATTACAATCTTTTGATGTCAAAACAATTTATCTACATAAAATATTCTTTCCATCTGCTTTCCTAAGAATTAAAAAACCTCAAACTTTATGCTACCTGAAAWTGCTAAACACAAAATACTGGTGTATTTGGCTGGTAACAAATTGTGTATAAAAGGCCGCTTCATATTTCTTTGCAAGAATGCAAAAGTAAACCCTCTTGCTACTCTATATCTGACTCTTTTGATTATTTCTACTGGTGGGCAAGAATTTTCTCATTTTCTCATGCTAAATTAATTAGTAATTCCAATGTAAGTGTATTTTAGGGAACAAGATTATTAAAATGCAAAGATTAAAAAAAAATGCTATTAAGTCTTTAATCTCCTGAGCAACGTCTTTAATAGTTGAATGTGATATGCCATGGTTTGGTAATTAGTATCCTGGTAACATAATTAGCACAACAAAACATACAAAATGAATAGTCTTCCTGTGTGTTCACGGTCTAATACCAGGAGGAATCAGAGAAGAACTTACCAGACATCCAGTTAGAAGATAATCTGTGCCCTTTTTTTCCTAATATGACCTATGGATGCACAAAATTTYTCTCTATATAGTTCTTTATACCTGAACTGTGCAATTTTGAGTATTTTGATTAGCAGCTTGCTTATAGATGGATTTAGTGATTMGCAGCAGAAAAGTTCATGCTACTGGCAAATTCCATGATCTGTGTTGAGTTCGATCTGAAAATTGAAAGTTGTTCTCTTTGATTAATACCTGCCTTGTTTATTAGAGTAACTGGTCTTCCTGGCCTGTGAGGAGGCTGGGAGGGAGAGAGAAAAGAGGTGCCAGCACTGAAGCTTTTAATGAGGCATGTGTTAGTCTCATATGTTGCTGCATATTAAATTGACTTACT
This sequence comes from Malurus melanocephalus, assembly GCF_030028575.1. Classification (NCBI taxonomy): domain Eukaryota; kingdom Metazoa; phylum Chordata; class Aves; order Passeriformes; family Maluridae; genus Malurus; species Malurus melanocephalus. The sequence continues at coordinate 238,500 of NW_026623520.1, read as the reverse complement.
GGAAACWTTAACAATTTTCACCTTTGATTAAAAATGGCAAAGAGAAAAAATATTATTTTGGGGGTTGTTTTTTGTTCTTCAGGTGTTGACTGTTCCTAGGTTCAGGCCCTTCTGATGAGCCATAAAGGCCAGACACTTGTTTTTAGTTTAATTAAGTCTAAGGAATTTGGGGAAAATACACAAAATGTGAGAGGGAAGACCAGTAAGAATCAACTGTATTATGTCAGTGTCTGAAATGAGTATCAGGATCTATTTTGCTCTGTGTTATTTATGCCATTATTGTGTAAATTATAAATCACTCTACTCAGAGAAGAAATTCTTGGGATCCAGAGGGAACGCAGGTGTGATCTATTTTGGAGCATTGCACAGGCTGTGTCTGGGCAGATAAGACTATGCYATTGTCTGACTTATCCCAGCTGAAGTTTGGCCACTAGTCAGTCCAGTATCCCAAATTTACAGCAGATTCAGACTGAAAAATTTTCCTTTCCGGAGCTCAAATAGCTGAGGTGAGACTTAGTGCTCCTTGTGCAGGGAATATGAACTCCATTCCACTTACAAAGGCTGAAAAGGAGGGTGATTTACCTTGCAGGTGAATACATTGGCTTTAAATTCTCTGGGAATTTTGTAGGACCTTTGCAGTCTAGAAGGCTCCCTTAGTCACTACACACTGTATGCTGTGRAATAGTTCATTTCCAGCTCATCCATGTTTTATGTGGGCTGAGAAGCTAATGTGCAGCCACAGTGCTGTGCCCTATTTATGTAAGCCTAAAAATACACTAAGTTAGTAGCAGTTTGAGCAGTGCTTTRTGTTCACATCAGTTAAAAGGCTCATGTGTTTAAACTTATCAGTCTCTGTCTCAAGGCTGCTTTGTACTATCCAGAGTACCATCTAGAAAAGCAAAGTAGCCCGGGAAATGTGGATTATCCAGGTTAGTTACTGCATGAGATAACTGAAATAGTTTGGTACTAACCAAACACCTCAGTGATTTTGACCCTGCATCTTTAGTCAATGTGTATAAAATGTCCATTTCAAGAAAGGTCATGGTTCTATGAAATAGATAACATGTTTCCTGTGCTGTAATTGCTTTAGAAAACTTATTGTTCTAGTTTGGTTTTGATCACTGAACCTTGAACATTCCTTTCTTTTACATCACAGAGTGGTGATGGTGTGTATCAATGGGGTTTTGGTTCTTTTTGACCCCCATTCTACCCCAGGGGAATGTAAATATTTGTTCTCAATTTTCTTGGGCACACTGATTAACAAGCAGGCCATTGTAACAAGCTGGCAAAGCCATGGCTCATTGCATGAGCTGATAAATTTGGAATGTGACATTCTGTTGAAATATTTAAAGTTTCAAAAAGTTAGTTATAAAGTGATGTAAGTAATGTGTGAGATGCTCATGGCACCCAGAATTACATTAAGAGCACTTAAACCTGTACAAATCAAACTAGCACAGAGTATGTGGTTCAGAAACATTATGGTTTTTTACTTGTTTTGTTGCTGTCCAGTATGGCTTTGCAAAAACATATTGTCCTTGAAATCATACAGTTTTTTAGTTGCCTCATTTGATGGAGAGACACTCCTCGTAAGGAAAGGAAATAAGTCAGATAGTCAGACCATTTCTTAGCTATGGATAACTGGCAAGTGTCTTCGTGGCAGTGCTGTTAATATGCTGCCAGACCTCTGTGTTTAGCATGCATCTGTTTAATGTGCACTTAATTGAAAAGCTAAGAAAGGCACATTTCCATTTGAACCTATTCTCAAGTGCATGCAATTCATCCTTTTAGAAACTTATATATTTTAGAAACTTATATATTTTAGAAACTTATATACTCTGCATATTCAGAGTCTAGTTACAATACTAATTCATGAACAGTATACTTTTCTTATATACAAGGATTGTCTCTGTGAAGTGTCACATGTCTCTTGCTAGTCCCAAGTAGCCAGCAGGAGGCTAGGTAGTTTTCTGAGTCTGTCCCACTTTCCAGTCTGTATTTCAGTGGCAAGTGTTGAAAAGTATAATGCACCATTCATAGAAACAAAAACTATGCACGGGATCATCAAATAGATTCACACCAACCAAAACAAATAAACTTAATTTTGATTCATCTTCATGTTAAGGATTATGTTTCTTACCTTTTACTGGTTAACATGTGTCTGAAGAAAAAAGTGAAAACCATTATTTTTATATATGTGCTTCAAACTAATGTGTGCATTGCTCAGAGTCCTTATGTGAATAGCTATTCTCAATGATGATTTCCCTTTCATGCCATATATGTGACATTTTTTTCCCAATGTAGAACCTTTTGGAGTTAGAAAGATTGCCTAAGCAAGCCCATCCATAGTGTTCTAAAAAGGAGTGGCGTGTTTTTAGTTATTTAATGAGTTTGACTCCACATMTTTTGTTAATGTGTATAAAAATGTGCATTTTTTAAAAAAAGTTGTATTTCCATGAAATAGATGTTTCCTGTGCTGTAATAGCATTAGAAAACTTTTTGTTCTAATTTGTTTCCATATGGTCAGCTGAGCATAAACATAACAGAAATTTTTTCGTGAAAATTGTATTAAAGTGGTGTATCTATGTAGGCATATACACACATTATATTAATCTATACGTGTGGAAATGCACAGAATAATTCAAAATGGTTTTCTAACAAAAACTGCTTTGTGTGTATGTACATATGACAGTATAGCTGAGGTAAAGGTGTGGCTGCTGATCATTTAGCTTTGCTTTTGGGTTTTTCCAACAGTCAGCAGTGGAAGATGTAAGTACTTGAAGCAGATTGTGCCATGTGTTGTATGTGTTTGCGAAGTGTTTTGTCTGTGTTTGTTAAATTTTCTGGATATTTATCATACACCTATGTTTAGCACATAGTATAAGGGAAAATTATACAGGATGTGGTTAAAAAGCAGCTGTGAGGGCCTGGATTTTTTTACCTTGTTTCAGTTGGATGCTGGTGTGCTGTCTTTGTATTTTCAAAGGGCTGTTAGGAGACAGAGTTAATGACAGATTCAACCCCAGTGTGTGATGACCAAAGATGAAAGCTGGACTCCAAGACATGCTGTAAAATGTGTTCTGAGGTTCAAGTGTTTACAGAGTCCTCAAACACCACAGAGTAATTCTCACTCCTGGAACCTAATCTGTGTTGAGTTAAGTAAAACATTGTTTTGCCTAGACTTTGCAAGGTGCTTTACAAAGTCATTTCAAAGATGGAAACTCCTGTCTGAAACAAGGAAAACTCATACTGCTGTTAGTGTTAGAGGCTCTGTGTGAAATTACTTTTTTTTTCTAAAGACTAGAATAATAAAAATCATGGTGATTTTGAGTGTCTGTGATCCCATGGCATATTTTCAACCGTGTTTAGCTCTTGTTGCTTTGCAAATTCTCAATTGATTGCTTCCAGCTTAAAGTTTTCTCAGAGTTTCGATGSATGCAATGCTTTCTCCTTCTTCCCCTGAAAGCTTTGTGTTGCTGCAGTAGGATGCCATGTAATACCTCTGATAAATATCTCATCACAAATTATGAATTGTTGGCAACATTTGTCAGCAGGAAGCTGCCATTGAATGGGTCTTTTCAAACAAACTGAAAATGTACAAAATTTAAAGATAAAATCATAATGGGGTCAGACCACTGATTAATGTAAATCYGCTTACAGTTGCTGACGTAAATGGGAAAGTGCTGATTTACATCATCAGAGAAAGTGGCTGGTGAAATGAAAAGAAAATAGAGGAGTTAGGGGCTACTGATGCTGTTCTATTTAAGTGAGCACAAACTTTCACCCAAGACCACTTTGCTGTTAATGTGTAACTCTGCAGTGCCAGAGGGGTCAGGCTGTTCCAGACACTGCAACACTGCGGTGCCTCCTACAGACATAATAGCAGCAGACTTGTGTTTTCTTTAATTAAACCCCAGACCAGGTCTTTCACTGGGATGGTTTAGTGGAACTCCGTATACTTCAAAGGAACTAGATTTATTTACAGTGTCTGAGCACCTGGTCTTTTATTAATATATACTTCTGTATTTTGAAGTTAGGTGCCTTGCTTTTCATGACCATAAGAAGCTTAACATTGATCAGACAGAAGTTATTCTAAAATTTGYGAGCAAATCAGGTTAATTAGAAGAAAGGTGTATAGTATGGAAGTGGTGGGGGTTTTTCTTCTTCTTTTTTTTTCTTTTGTAATTACAGTATAGTGTGATCTTTATAAAACATGGCTTCAGAGCAGGCTAGGGTTGCCTATGCTGAATTTTTGCAATGTTATACTCAGAGAGCTTGGTATACCATGCTGTAGCCAGAACATACACTGGTAAGAGTTATCTCTTGTGCATTCTGGAGTTGTGCATTATGCTGTTTTGTAGTTGCTTGCATGTCTGCATGCTTGCCAGCGTCAAAATTAAATGTATTGTATGCATCTTAGTTGTAGCACCCCTGGTGCATGCACTTTCCTCTGTTTGGTTTTGTTGGTTTTTAGTTTTCTTATAAAATGTATATTTTCTCCTTTCCTACCTCTTATTTGCAGACCAGGATGTCCCTGTGTACTGCTTGAACATAAAGAGTTTATCTTTCTTTTGGCCCCTGAACCAGAYCAGGTGTAAAACATGCCTTCAAGAGGCAAGCTTCCCAAAGGTGTTAGTTATCTCTCCAATTCCAGACAAACATTAGCCTAAGCCTCTGTCAAAGAGCAAATGGACACCAAGAAAAGATGTTGTACTCTTATCCCTGCTGTTCATGTCAGGTATGGCAAAGTACTTCAGAGTTTTGTGCTACCAAGGTTCAGCATCTGCTTAATTTAGTCTGGACTACTCTATTCYAAGTTCTTGGAAACAGATCTTGTCAATGACCTGTACTAAATGCTTCATAGAATCATAGMATTGGTTGGGTCAAAAGGGACCTTATAGATCACCCAGTTCCCCCAACCCTGCCATGGGCAGGGACACCTTTCACTAGACCAGGCTGCTCAAAGCCCTGTCCAGGCTGGCCTGGAACATTTCCAGGGGTTTCTACAGACAACCTCATTCCAGTGCCTCACCACCTTTAACAATCTAAAATTTCTTCCTAATGTCTAATCTAARCCTGCCCTGTTCCAGTTTGAATCCATTCTCCCTTGTCCTGTCATTACATGCTCTTGTAAAAAGTTCCTCTCTCTCTTCCTTGTGGCTCCCATCAGGTACTGGAAGACTGCAATTAGGTTACCCCAAAGCTTTCTCGTCTCCAGGCTGAACAATCCCAAATTCTCAGTCATAATATTTCCATGCACTGATTTTTGTGGTATCACTTTATCAAATGTATTATTGTACTAACATATTATTTTATTTTTTTTAAAATACAGAAGGTACATTGATTTAAACAGGCTTAGAAAAACAGTGCAAGTTTTTATTTTGTTCCAGGTTAGGCTATGTTTAGGTAGAACAGACAAATGTTTCATTTCTGCCCAAGCTGGTGCCATGTTACAATCCCCTACAGTTTGCTTGTTTAATAACAAGCATCACTGGTAAGGCCACTGAAGGCTGCCAGAAATATTATTGACCCTTAGAGAGCAACCCAAAAGACAAACGTGCAAGTTGATGCCTCAGTGTCTATTATTGGCAGAAACACAATCCTTCAAACAATAAATGAGCTCTTAACATCTGTCAGGTTGTTGTTTTCTCTAGGGTCTGGTGACTGAGCTACGTGCAATCACATGATGGCCTTCTGAAGAGCCTACACCAAAATTAATTTTTTCATCAGCTTGAAGGAACAACTAAGTGGTTTGGCACACCTGGGACTATCCTAAAGAGCTCCTTTATGCTTAGTAAATGCTTTCTAACTCATGCCAGTAAAGTATGGAGCATTGGAACCTGAGTGTTGCAGACTGCATCAGAGAACTTAATTTGATGGACTGTTTTKTTTGGTGAGACTGTGGAGAGCTTGAGAAGCTTAAGTGAAAATCAGCAATCACCTCCTAGAAAAAGTGTTGCATAACTTTATTATTTGTGTATTGGATACTTTGTAGGGGATTATCGTGGCAACCTACCAGCTGCAAAAAAAGGWGCAAGGGCACCCAAAGTTCAGTAACTCCCATTTTGTGTGCAACATGTATTTGGAGCCTGAATATTAGAACCTGATGCTATGAAAGTAAATCAGTATTGTTTCAGCCTTCAATAGCACACCCTTTAGAAAGTTACCTTGTTTTTTTCTGTATTCTGAACTTCTTTATTAAGTTGCTTACACTGAGATAATAACCCTTAATGGCTGCCAGCAGCAGTAGAAATATTTTCAGATGTCGCAGTTTTAGGTGTATTTTGTTCTTTTTTTSCCCAGTAAATTTTCATTTCAAATTTTGGTAACATAAATGACTGGCTATGCTCTGAAGAATATGCTTAAAATGTTTCTGCAAGAATGGCTGAGCTCCTAAATTATTTGGCAGTTCAAAAAATGTCTTTTCCTCCCCTCATSAGCTGTATGGTAACAACCTCTTACTCTCTTTCCAAGCCTGCAGTAGTAGATATGACTCTTCCACTTGATCCAGTTCACACTGGAAATAACGGCAAGACTGAACAGCAATTACCTTAGGCATTAGTGCATGGCTTATGTACAGTCTAGTAGAAAATTTCTCTTTGTWTGGGGCTGAGACAAGCATGCATCTACAAAATAGATCTGAAGGAGTAAATGCACTGCCCAGTGAATTGCTTGTGTAAAGGGAAGGTCCCCAGCCATTCCAGGAGCCTGCTTCCTAGTCTGGTCTGCAAGAAATGCTGGCACAATGCAGCGGTAACATCTTCCTTGTTGTCTCTCCTTCTTTAGATGTCCCTGGCCAAAATATCTCTTTGCACTGAGCTTCAAATCACCATGCTCTTCTGGTGCTGATTGCTTCTGTTTGGTCCTTTTAGTCTGTGTAGCCGTGCAAAGGCTAATCCYGCCTTTCTCCATCCATGACCAGGTGTGCTTTCATTCCTCTGAGTCTCTCAGAAAACAGATGTTTGAGAGGGCTACACAGCTCACAAGGCTCTTTGGAAAAGACAAAAAGCTGAATTCAGAATGAATATTCTTCTTTTTTAGCAGACATTGAAAACACTTTTTGTCCAACAGATTAACATCTTGTATTTTACTTGAAGTAATTGTACCCTGAGGAGTGCCAGTATTGCTTTTGTTTTGTTGGTTCCTTTTCTCCCAAGATTCTATCTTACCTCCAGAATTTATGTGCTTAGTGCAGAATTTGCAGTGTGACATTCTTTGAGTTATGTGTGAAGTCAGATTTGATTATTTTAATAACATTTTTTAGCCAGTTTGGAACATCTAGTAGGCTGAGCACATCTCTTTTCAATGTGTACAAGAGAAAGATCTGGAAAGCATTCCAGTGATTATTAAATGAATTTGTGAGAAAATTCAAGCAAAGACTAAAAGCACAGGACTTCAGACCATTGCCCACAAATTAAATGAGAAATGCTGGTTAAGTTAGCGCAGAGTGTGATAAAACTGCAACACATCATGTCATTAGACTGCTTTACATGGTGAGTGGAAAATTGCCAGTTTAAATAAACTTTGTACATCTATTTGAAAATATGGCTCTCTGCATGCTGGCTATTTAATTCTTTAAGCTTTTATGGTAGTTTGTTTTTTTAGAAATGTAGCCAACTTCTTAATGCATGTATTATAACTTTTGAATTTTTGGGTTTAACACCTTATTTTGATTTGCTAATGATGAAGAATTAAAAAATCTTCCGAATGGTTTTGGAGTCTGGGTTTGTCTTTTTTTTTTTTTTTTTTTAACTTCATGTTCAGGATAATGACATTAATGTTGATCTTAATGCAGTGTCTGTTCAAAAGAGTACAGAGAGGGAATATTGCTGGGAATTAAGTAGCCCACGTATTAATCTGAAGGCTAAAATTCTACAGTTCACCTTACTTTTGAGTAATTGCCCTAAAATGAGAGGAGTATTCAGAAATCTTTACAAATTACTGACGGATTAGGTTGTAAAGACCTGTACAAGATCAAAAGTAGTTATTATAATCACAGAGAGATCTAGCAATGACATTTATTGTTAAAAAAAGAAGATAGTTTAATTGCCTACGCCATGGTTATAAGCAACAAAGACTAAGACAGCAAGAACCGAATTAGGAATTATTTTCTCGGGTGTGTAGGACAACCAAAGATGTCCATACAATTCTGCCTTCTCGGTGCAAACCATATGTTGTGCCATAGTGCACTGTGGTGTGCTGTGCTGGGGTTGTTACTCATCACACACAAACCTGCAGCAATAATTATGTGTGCTGCGTAGAAGGTGAAGCTGGAATGGAATAAAATGCACACTTTAAAGGCAGGAGCTTCTTTCTGCCCACATGCTGTCCCACATGCTGATGGTGGTCAGGGCAAACTTTTTTGAATGTGAAGACTGAGTTATTTCTAATTTTTCTTTTGTTCTTTCAGGTCAAGCCAGTCACTCACAGTAGGATCACTGTGTCAGCACGRTTTCGAAAGCCGCTCCAGGAGCCCTACACTATTTTGTAAGTAGAATTTTCACTTAGTGAGCTGCCATTTCAGGGGTGGTGGTGGTGGGTTCACTTCAGATAAGCTTTGTTTAAAATGCTCCTCCAAGTTATTTTATTTTGCTTTATTTCAGCCTGATTGCTAATGGAGACCTTATTAGCCCTGCAGTGCGCCTCCTCATTCCCAGGAAAACACTGAATCACTGGGATCATATTCTTGAAATGGTCACAGAAAAAGTTACTCTCAGAAGTGGAGCTGTTCACAGGTATCAGAAAGCTGAATATTTGCAAGATACATTTGATATGCCTAGATATGTTTCTGAAACTCCATAAGTGGATATGATGGGTATGGTTCCTATTTTATGGGAAATTCCACTGTAAGTAAATGTAAGTAAAAATAAGTAAATAAAAAAAGCCCCACAATGCAAATGCTTTGACTCCAAGTAACCCTCAGGTTTCACTTCAACTGCTTTTTAAGAAAAAGAATAACCACATTTTGCTTCAATTGTTATTTTTTTAATTAATATTTATTGATTTTTAAGTTAGCAGGCCTGTAATATTATACAATAATAATGTAATGTATTTAGTACTAATAATTAAGTYATATGTCATAATAAAATAAATGAGCGTGGTAAAGTTGGTGAGGATTTTTGGAGTGTGATATACATGTGATCTGTGTTAATTTTTWATTTTCATAGTTCTTTAAATTCATTGGGGCAAACAATTTCAAGGAAAATATTATAGTTTCTTTAGGAATTGTATACCAGGGCTCTGACTAGGATGTGCTTGATATTCAGCCCTCTCAGCCTCCTAATAAAAGCCAAGGCCAAAGTTGTAGTGGGGGTTTGCCCGTTGCAGTACCTCAGCTGGTCTGAGTTGTTAGTCTAAGACGTCTAAGAAAGCGGAGGTGACCTCCTGGCTCGGTAGGTTACAGTGCCTTAAGGCTTTTACAATGTAAAATAAGTTAAAACAGTATTTGCTASTTGTTACAAATTTTAGAGAACAATGATACATGTGATGTCCGTGAGAAGTATTGCAGTGCCAGAGGGCTGTCGAGGTGTGCAAGCAGATTACTGACATTCCAGTGTTGCCCCATGCAGAGCACATTACAGGAGTGTCTTCATCAGATGGGAAAGCTCCTTTTGTGGAAAATCATTCTTCACAGTCTATGCAGTGTCTGAGCTAAGCTTGCAAAATCTTTCTCAAATCAGTGAAGATAAGGTCGTTTTTAGCTTTTCTGATCGCTTTCCCTGAGCTGTACAGGTGGGAGAAGATAATTAAGGTGATGCTATCTGTTGACTGTTAGCTCTCATCAAGTTTTTCCTCTCAGCCCTGTATTTCTTTGCTCCTATTAACTGGCTACTCATAACTTTTATTTTCAGTAAAGGAAACCAGCATGTAGCAGCGTTCTGTTTCTCAGCTAGTGTAACTCAGAAGTGAACAAAGCAAGAAAAGACATTTACAACATACCAGTTCTTTCTGCTCTCAGGTTGTTTAGCAGTTCAAAAATCTTTCGCATTTTATTCTCGTTACTTGGTGTCACTCTGGTGAAACTGAATGTTGTACATGAAAGCATTCAGTATATAACTAAGACACCTTTTGGGAAGTTCCCTTCAGTGCTCATCTTTAATCCTTCAAAAATAAGATAATGTAGATGATATTTTTAATTATTTAATGCTTTCCTCTTAGTRGGTTTCTATTAACTCAGTTTTCYTTTTCTTCCCTTAAAATATTAGAARTACATATKAAATCTGTTAGTAWAGTAATCRTTGTTCTCWWAWRWKWYACAYWWTWTKYKSKGRKKTWYWSWRAMWSTGTKWYMYYTWKRRGAGAKMTMKWSWSASWMCKMWWRTKSKGRRRAKATAWWWTYTCWYWWKMGAWAWWWTRWGRRWWTWYAMRAAMCYKRRKYMWWMWWSRYRRYWTTTTTTYTTTYYKKKKTWRKWAAARRRKTTAAAARCTGYCAAGTCTTAAAGTTTCTCATAGGGCTTTAAAAAAATAAATTATTGATCATCCTGATCAGAATAGGGATGTAAGCAAGACATATGAGAGAGGAGATGATGAGAAAACAGCTGGTCTGCTTGCCAGATTGTTAATGGGGATGGGCTACAGTAACCTGATAGGCACGTACTGGCTGCATCAGCCACTGGGAATKTGGGGATGTTGTCCCAGAAGTTGTGTCTTCACTGTCTCCCTTGTCTGTCTGCATGCTTGCTTTATTTTGGTTGTCACTTTTTAGCTTGCATTCAGGAGGGAAAATGGAAGTCCACTGATAATCTCACAAAGCAAACCTAGGTCATCCTTCGAAGAAGTGACCACAAGGACATTTTTGTTACATAATACWAGAGAGAACTCAGCTGGTCTGTGARTGGTTGTGGCCAAGTGGKTGGGTGAAAACTGTGGCTTCAAAATTCAAAAATTGTGAAAAAGTCGCTTCAAAAATTAGTGTCACAAAATGTGTATGTTTGTTAAATTGACATTTATTTGAAGATCCATTTTTGATTTCACTTTTATCTTCAGATSTTTGGTTTTGCTATTGTGATTACTATTTTCAGGGTGAAAAATAATTATTGAATACTAATTTTAAGCGTGAAAATTACAGTTTGATACCTAATCTGTAACATTTTTGTAAGTTATATTAAACAAACAATTTCCATGCTTTAAATATAACATGAAAGATCAGGAAAGCAAAAAGAAAGATCAGGAACAAAAAAACAGTTGTTTTGTATGCACCCTCTATATCTKCAGCTCCATACAAATACAGAAACAATTCTGAAACTGTGGTACACTGATYTGCTGTTTTTTCCCCTGAGTTCCCAAAGCGAAGTGCAATCTAGCAGAACACAGTGAGATTAATTCAGAAATAGGCTGCCTGCTGATTTTCCAATAGCTTGTCTTATTTTCATTGTTTGTGTGTAGCTGATGTTGGCTCTGTGGTAGTGGAATATAAATTGCTGTTTGAATTGCTGGCATGCCTGTGGAGTGTTTGTGCTATGAAGTAAATATGAGTGATACAAATGGGGTGCTCCAGAGTTAGCATACTTCTTCTCAAGGAAGMAGCAATGTGATCTATATTTTAAAAAGCTTCAATTTCACCTTTCAAAACTTTCAGCCTTTGCACTTAGAAATATATTCCCATATGGCAAGATACCATAGAAAATTGGGGTGCTTTCTTGAGGGTAATACAAGAAAGATGGGGACATACTGGAACAAGCACAGTAAAGGGCCACAGAGAAGAAGGACTTGAAGATACTTGTCATGCGGAGAGCTGGGACTGCAGCTTGGGGAAGAGAAGGCTCAGGGGGATTTTTTGAATGTGTTTATGTACCTGGTGGGAATGAGTGAGGAAGACACAGCCTGACTCTTCTCAGYGGTGTCAGTGTCAGGACAAGAGGTAATGGGCACAAAGTGAAATACAGGAAATTTTTCTTGACTAGAAGAAAAAAGTAGCTTACAGTGTTGGTCATCAAATACTGGAACATGTTGCCCCAAGAGGCATTGGAGTCTCCATCCTTGCAGGTGTTTAGAACACACTTAGAGACAGTCCTGAATACCCCTACTCTAGTTGCTCTTGTTCTGCAAGGTATGATTGGACTAGGTGGTCTGCAGAGATGTTGTTCAACCTCAGATATTCTGTGATTCCTGGTTCAATAAAGTGCCTGWTTTTCTTCTGTGTTTATTCAAGGTCGTGCCATCATATGTATCAATTAAAAAAAGCTCTTTCTCTATTAAACTGAAAATTTTTGCATGTTTTAAGTCAAGAGTGTACTCATAGGTAGCTTCTTGATATTCTTCCTAAAAYGTTCATTGTGCTGTTGTGTTCATATTTTTACATCTCCTTCCATTGTGCTGAAATTTATGACTATTAGTCACTCAGCATTCCTGCATTTAAGACTTAAATGGAAGTTGCTATTGTTGATTTTAAATTAAATAAAAATATTGTTGAGTTCTGGACTGTGCTTCTTAGGAAAGAGCTAATTTATTATTGAATGTTCCCTCCTTACTCACTGTTTGGACCATGCTAAAATAAAATCACAAACTGGACAATGAAGCAAATTCCCCGTGCCAACCTCTGATACATTCTTTCTTCTCAAACAGAAGTCATTGTGGTAGATATATTCATTATTGGTGGGTGCCCAAGAWACAGGGCTTCTTGTTTTAATGTAGAACTGTATTTCCTGTTGCTCCCATCAGGTTCCAGCCTTCTGATCTGCACAATGAAACAATATCAATGCAATATTATTGGCATAGTCTGTGTTAGGTGGACAGGTCCTGGGCTTTCAGTCGTGAATTCCCTGTTCTTCCCAGGCTGCTGCATAGTTCCCCGAGCAAAGATGGAAGGTGGAACTTGGTTGGAGAGGGGGGTCAGGAAGTCATGGAATAGATCCCTTCTGARATAGCAGGGGAAAGATATTGAAGACCTTATAAATATAAAGTCATTTATTTCTTTCTAGAAATTGTGAGGGTATTTAACCTGTTACAGCACTTCATACTTCCTTAATTTTGTATGAACCATGATTTAACAAATGACTTTGCTATTTTTCCTTGGTGTTTTGTATGTTTGTTTATATTTGGTTTTGAGTTTTTTTAGTTGTTTGGTTAGTTGGGTAGGCTTTTTAAAAAACGTAGTACTGATCATTGTATGTCATYCACTGCACTTTATTAAGTTTCATATATGGACATTGATCATAGATTTAGTGAGTTTAGATTAACATAGCTTTCAAAGCTCTTAATACAGCTAATTGAATGTTAAGGTTTATTATATTAAACATTTTYATTTTTTTCAGACTTTACACTGTAGGTGGAAAACTTGTTCAGGATGGGTCAGACTTGGAGAATGGGGAAATTTATGTTGCAGCGGGTAGAGAAAAGTTTAAGAAGTTGCCATATGGTGATCTGCTGTCCAAATCTACCACAAGAAGGCCGCGGGGGTAAGTTCTAAAGGTGTGTGATACATTTCTCCTGTGTTTGTGTGTGTCCATTTGTTTACAAAGTGCCACCAGTAAAGTAGGAAATCATTATTCCAAGAACAATGCATGGGCTAGTATGGATGCAAAACTTTACTGGCAACTTCTGAGAAAGCTGAGACAAGAAAAACAAAAATGAAAATGGAAATTCAGAGACCATTTCATCTCGCAAGCATTCCCTTGGTCTTGTATCACAAAATTAGTGTCAGAAAAAAWGTAATCCAAGTCAGAATAATCCTGTTTTTCCCTTGGGGTAGAAATATGCACAGCTGAATGAGATTAGGTGCAGCTACAGCAGTTTAGGTCTACTCTCACTTAGTAATGTTTTGTGAAATATGTACTCTCTTAAGATTGCTTTATGTCTATTTGTTGTCGGCTAGAACAGTCACATAGTAGAGTCCTAAACTGGGTGTCTGTTAGGAGAAAATAGTGTGTTTTGTATCTTTGAAAACCATAAAAATTTGGAACCATTTCATTGAAATAAATGGAAAATAATGGAAATTGTAAGGAACATTCACATAGTAATTCACTGAATACTGTGCTGCAAATTTTTGGTATATAAAGTATGCATTGTGGGATGATGCACTTGTTTGAATAAGCTAATGGTTATGCATTTAAATATAGTCTGGTAAACAGGAATGAGTGATTCTTAGTGAAAACATTAAATGAAAAAACAATTACCTCTGTTGCCATAGCCACCTTGGTGTTATCTGCCTTGATTATGGATACATAATGTCTGTGATAGTGATAGTGTACACAATTCTAAGATATTGCTCCTTTCTGCAGTTCCAAAACCTCTGTATTGCCTCCGATTGTGGGATCTCGAAAGTCTAAAGGCAGTGTAAGTATGAAGTTCTTAACTCATCTGATTTCTGGCAGATGGAAAGTTCCTGTCCTTTGGGTTTWAATTAAATCTAAAGAGAAAAAATCCACAGCCACCTGGTGGCATGCTTATTAAAGCCTGATAAATCTGTAGCTATTTGCAGCRTCAATTAGACAGAAGAAATCTGAGAAAATATTGTTGTTGTGATAATGGCTGWTTTGTTTTTTATAAAAGCTTCCATRRCAAAGATCAGCTGCTGCCTTGAGGTCTTTCCCATAAACCTGATCATATGTATTTGTGTATTTATTTATTTATTCCAACTATACACCTAAAGAAAAATCACAGAACCTTATRCAAAGCTTCTCACAGAAAAGGGTGTTTCTGAATGCTGAATCTGGAACAGGTCCTAAACCAGTTTTCAATCCAAAATATTTTGTTCTAGGTAACCACTACATACAGAGCTTGATCCTTTGCTGCTTTATATCCTGTATTATATTTATATGTGTACAAAATGAGTCACAGAACCATTAAGGTTGGAAAAGACCTCCAAGGTCATGGAGTTCAATCTTTGACCCATGACCACCACATCAACTAAACCATAACWCAGAGTGCCCATCCAGYTGTTTCTTAAACACTTCCAGGAATGGTGACTCCAGCACTTCCTGGACAGCCTGTTCCAATGYTTAATCACCCTTTCAGTGAAGGAAGTTTTCCTGAYATCCAATCTGAACTKCCCCTGGCACAGCTTGARGCTGTTTCCTCTTGTCCTSTTGGTTGCTGACTGGGAGAAGAGGCTGAACCCCATCTTGCTTACAAGGAGAGTCCTCTGTGGATTTAAAACAGTGTCAAAACAGAATATCAGYATCTTTTCACCAGTTCTCCACAAGTGAAGTTTGCTGTACAAGTACAAGACAGCAGGGAGTCAGACTCACAGTCTGTCATTGTAATTGTGGTGGCTGATCATGTCCATTCACTGTTTACAACACCCCAAAAAAAAAATCTCTGGAGCCACTAAAAAGGAGTAAGCAATAAAATGTACAAATTCATGTTCCATTCTATTGAATGTGCTGCTGGCCCATGAAGGCTGTCATTCTCCTCCAGCTTTTCCTGACACTARAATAATGCCCATATCCCATTTACACAGACAGTAATTTATTAACAAGTTATACTAATGTGTTACATCTTGTGACTTTCCACATATATGGATGAGATATAGCTGTATATAATATGCATAGATTCATCTAGCCGTACTTTTCCCTAAATGAAGAATTATTTTCTTGCATGTGACTATGTGATAAATAYGTGATTTTTCTCCTGGAAGTTGTTGAGAATTTAATCAGTCAGATCATACAGTAAGTTGATGAGATAGTTATACTTTTCTGGATAATTTAAGATATCACTTAAATGTACTGTTTGTAAATTATGATKCTTCTTTAACATCTGATAACAGTCCCTAATGAAATTTTAAAAATAACCTTTTAAATTTGTGTCACTGATATTTATGTACTCTTCTTTTCAGGGAAATGATCGGCAATCTAAATCTACCATTGAATCCAGTGACCCAGGAGAAAATAGTTCCTCAACCCAGCTTCCCAAAAGGAAAGACAAAAAAAGCCAGAATCCAGAGAATTCTGTGTCCAGACAACACTTTTCTGTCAATTCTACAAAAGTAAAGCAGACAGTAAAAGCTTCCACAGGAATCCTTCAAGAAAATGGTCAGTACTGAGATAAACACTATTGTGTCACAGTGGCTTTTGGTCTTCAATTAAACCAGTGAAATAATAGAATCACATGCTTGAATAGTTTTGGAAGTGTTCATTTAGTCTAGCTGACTGGAATTGCCAAATTTCTTTCTGCTTAGGAAATGCACCTGTGCACAGCCACCACATTCCTGGCTTCATGCACACAGCACAAAAGGCCGTGTATGGTTTATTAGGTTCCTTGAAAGTTAAGCTAGTATGGCTCTGTCCTTATGCTTTTGGTAAAGTGAAATAAGAACCATACTTTGACTATTTTCCCACTGTTATGTCCTGCAAAAAGGTAAAGAAAAGGAGCTGCTTTTTTCCAAAGGACCCCTCGTTGTCCCTGAGGATCCCTGGTTACCTTCTTGACTCTATGTAAAAGAGTTGACTAGACCCTGGGGGAAGAACACAGACACCAATTCCAGTTAGCTGATAGCTGCTGATTGCTGATTGATATAGMAGAGATACTGGAGGCCCTTCCAGAATTTGTCCCCTCTGTGCTGTGGCAGCATGGCAGCAATTTGCAAATTTAGTCATAAACATCCTCTTTGAGAAACTGCTTTTCTTATCTTATAGAGTGAAATTCCCCTTACCCCCGTTTTTGAAAGAGCTAGAATATATAAATRTATGTATGTATGGTCATATTTGATGGATAGACATATATAGGGAAATATTTATCTCTCTGTATTTAATGCTGTTTTTACTCCACCTGCTGACAGAAATGGTTGGAAAGCCACTAAGTTTATTGAAGAAGTGATGCTTGCTTGTTACTTCAGCTTTTCCAGGCTTTGTGAGTCTTGTGTAACTAGCAGAAGATGTTCAAGACAGCAGATTCTCTAGTTTGAGCTTGAGTATATGTTTGGAGAAGCTCTTGGTTCTTTCTGTGATTATTTTTCCACCAAACATAAAGACCTGATAGTAAAAGTGAGCATTGGAAGCTGTAGCCAGGTAGAATTGAGTCTCTTCTCACAGGTAACAAGTAACAGGATGAAAGGAAATAGCCTCAAGTTGCACCAGGAGAGGCATGGATTGGATATTAGGAAAATTTTTTTCAGAGAAGGTATTATAAAACAATGGAAAAGGCTGTCCAGGGAGGTGATAGAGTCACCATCCCTGGAAATATTAAAAAAAATATATGGATATGACACTCGATGACAAGGTTTAATAGTGAACATGGTGATGGTGCTGGGTTGACAGATAGAGTTGATGATCTTAAAGGTCTTTTCCAGCCTTAACTATTCCATGATTCTAACTCTTGAACATTTAAAACAAAATTCTTCACTCCCTTCTGACCGTGTGTGGGAGCTCCACTGTAGTCAGAACGCAGGTAGCTTGTAGTGAAGTAGTTAAAGGAAGAGCTTCTATGGTCRCCTCCTACAAAGCTGTTGTCTTTTGTGCATTCTGTTCTGGTCACATCTCAAGATGCAGTGGCCTGAAGCCCAGGCAGAGCAGGCTGTAGGAGCTGTGAGCTGTGCTRCAATGTGAGTATCCTCTTGCCCAGCCAACCCTCATTGTCAAAGACTGCCCTTGACAGAAAGCCAGGGTTGCAGAAGTCAGCRTTATACCATGGTCCTTATCCTTTATCTATGTCCTGTAACATAGAGGGTAACCTTTTATACCATCCAGATTCATGAAGTGTAAAGTAGTGCTTTGATAAACCATCAGCACATTCCACCATCTTGTTTCCTTGGGGATAGTAAGGTGTATRAAAAATTCCCTTGATACCCTCCTTTCTGGTCAAGTCTTGTACCATCACTGTGGTCACATGTGATGCATTGTCACTTCATATGTAATCTGGTACAGGAAGACCAGAAAACCAATTATAGAGTCCTCAAATAGTAGCTTTAGAATCAGCATTTCTGATTTTAGTGACAGCTAACAGTCCAGATAACACTTCCACTCCTGTCAGTATGTGCTTAAAACCATTAGATGTTTAATTTTTTCATTCTCTTTAGAAAACAAATTTGGAGATTTTATGGGCCTGAATGACCAAACATTCCCATCAGACAATTGTCAAATCTCTCCTTCAAAGATATTGTGTCCTACAGTATTTTCTTCATGCTCTGTGATTGCAAGGGTGTGTGAGGTCCACTGTCTTTTCCTGGGTAACCATAAAGAGACTTTGGCAGTATGACATATAATATTTTGTCCATTAAATTCTGGTGGACAGGCCCTATTTATTTTTATTTCTCAGCATCCATTGGAGTGTKAAGTGAAGTTTGGGCTCCTCTGTCAATTACATATTTCAAAGGTGGTTTTCTAGGTCCTACTGGTAAGTAAATATGGGGCTTGTCATTATCAGCCCAATGGTCGGTTATACTTGCGCCAGCAGATAAACATTGAAGTTCTCCCTTCACTTAGTGAAATTTTTTTCTTTTGTCTCCCTCTCATCAAAGGATTGCAGGTATGTTTTTTCTGTGAAGGCTTTTTGTTTTTATGTTTCCCTCTTGAACTATTTTCACTAGGTCTGCTACTGTCCCCTAAGAGCTGTATGGGGAGTACCCAAAGCTGCTGGCATCCTCTACAACTCATTTTGCTTCAGAGGTGTTTTGATCTTTCTTTTATCTCAGGCAGGCTATGTTTAAAAACCCTCACTTGGCACTCAGGA
The DNA here is from genome assembly GCF_030028575.1 of Malurus melanocephalus. Taxonomy (NCBI): domain Eukaryota; kingdom Metazoa; phylum Chordata; class Aves; order Passeriformes; family Maluridae; genus Malurus; species Malurus melanocephalus. Next base: position 219,897 of record NW_026623520.1, on the reverse strand, counting down.
ATTCTCCATACTTCAGTTTTTGGGCTTCTCTCCAAGACCCAAGTTTGTTCTCCAGGCTGGGTTTCCCAGCCTATTTTCCTTGCATAGTTTACTGTGTCATAAAAGAGTCCTGCCCATGAGGACAGATCATCCTGGGGCTTGGGGATCTTGTAGCACTTCAGTATTACATTTCCTCTCATTTTGTCTTGTCACACCACTGAAAATGTTTTTAATGTTATCAGGGCTTCTTTCAATAGAGGTCTTAATATACAGGGATCGACTTCTGGGGAGACTGGGATGTCTCTGTTGAAGTGTCCATACATTGCCTGCAGCAAGTTGCCCTTGGTGAATATTTCATGAGATGACCACATGGGTATGGAAGCTGGTTGTGCTCTTTCCATAACTTCTATTCTTCCTTCCCAATATRCAATGCTGCTGATTATTGAATGGGGCTGTTTGATAGGCTCAGATTGTAGGTTTAATAAAATTCCTGACCCCCAGTATCCATCAGCTTCCATCCAGCAATATTCTGCCTCCTGAGAGACTCACTTTCCACAAATACTCAGTCTCCGACTCCCCCTTGGTTTTCATCCATGTTTGTCCTGTAGATTTGGCCCTTGCATGGGGTCCCAAAGAATRGTTCTGACCATGTTTTTTCTCCGACCTCCTTGATGTCCTTTGAGCACTTCAGTCTTAATTATAGGTGTAATTTTTAATTCTGGAACCTTTTCCTTTCTAGGAGCTAGAGGTTCAGTCATTTCAATGGAGTCTCATTCTTTCTCATCAGCACTTGCATCAGGGTTTTCCCAAATACCACCATTTCAATCCTCAGGTGATACTATTAATTTTTGGATTTTTTTAACAATTAAAGGATTGGGAAGTTTTAATGTCAGCTCTAATTTTTTTTTTTCCCCAAGGTTTTTGCCTTTCCCTTGGATTTTTTTTAATGGTTGTTTTACCTGGCCATTTTAATACCATAAAGACAATTTTTCTTTCCTTTTTTTACTATCTCACATGCTTAGTTTATTTCATAATTTGTTCTCTTTATTGCCATGCAGCCATTAAGTATAATCTGCACAACTGTAGCATGCTTAGTATTAAAATAATGGAAGTCTGTTAAGAACTCAATAGGGCAAAAAATATTGGGTTTTTTTTTACATTTTAAACATTTTAAATATGCATTACAAGTTAATGCGAATGTTGTGCTTCAACTGTGGAACAMAAATCTTTAATTTGGTTAAAAGGAAAGAAAGCCAACAGGAAAGAAAGCCAACAGGCAAACGGGACAAATATTTTTATAAACTAAAGAGCTATAGTTTCATTTTTAACAAAAAAAAAGCTTCATTGAAATGAAAGCTTCAGATACTAAGCTTCTGGGTTTCAGAATACAAATAAGTGCASTTGGCTCCCTCTGGCACAGCCAGACATGCTGTGTGTGTACTTGTACTTTTCACGGTTCACATGTGCTTTATTTACATGTCTGCTGAGGACCCATCTGCTCCCCTCTGGGTGTGGAAGGAGCTTATGCTCCTGGGACAATATGTTGGGATCTAAAGGACAGGCAAAAGGTACACTCCCTTTTCTGGGGCCACTGCTTCACCTGCTGTTTTCAGTACTTCTTCATATGCTGAAGGCCCACATTATCATCCAGTCTAGCTTGAAAGGGCAGAATAAAGGCTGTGCAAGCTCTTCCCCTTCTAATGTGTGTGATTTTAGTGCTCTGAAAAGTCTCCCTGTCAGCAGGGAGTCTCCCTCACTCTGTCCTGGTTTGTCACCTTGTCTCTGGGTGAGGTGGACCCCTGCAGTGTTTGTGTGATTAGTGGGACTGCGGATGGAAATACCTTAAAAGATGGTAATAGGGGTGGTTTATTCTCTCAGCTGACAGTGAAATTAGAACTCTAGTTCTGGGCGCTAAAGTATTGGATGGATGAAGTAGGCAAGTAATTTCTACCTTGAATTATGGCATTTTCAGGTTCATTTTAGAGTGAGGAGTCTTATTCTGCAATGGAGATGTACTTTTGATGGAAAAATAGAAAGTAGCTCAAGCAACACAGTGATAATGGTGGCTCCCAAGTACTGTTTTCAGAACTGTCTGTTCTGAAGGCTCATTGCAGTTCCTCARTTGGCTTTGCAATTTTATTCCAAAAGACTCCTTCAAATTCAAAGGCTTTGAATTGAGTAAGGGAAGCATTTATTGCCATCTTAAGACTTCTGTTTTAATTTTTTTTTGTTTCCTGATGGACAGTGAAAAAGACTTTTGGCATTTTAGTCATCTGCATTCGTCTGTCACTGAAAAGGGATTAATTAATTTTAATCTGAAACCAATAAACTGCACAGTGAGTTTCATACATGCATAATTTGGGGTGTATGGAAACAGATAAAAAGGAAATATTCATAGTAGAGAACATATCCTGTCTTCTTTGCTGTCCTTTTCCCATGTGTGTCCTAAATTTCACACAATTTAGCAGTTGTGTGAAATCTTTTCTCTTTYGAGTGCTAGATTGTTTGAAAGTGATTTTTTCCTGTGTCTTAACATCTGAAGAATTATGCACATGGTGTATTTAAGGCTTAACCTAATCTTTCAGCTGAGTTTAGTTGGGCTAACTGTGTATTTACTTTGAATTTATTTTTAATACACTAAGACTTTAATCAGCATGCCATTTATATTACARCTGATCCATGTCATAATCCTCTTAAATCAAGATGATTAAAGAATTTCTTAGAATTGAAAGCTGTTTGTGCAAGATTTAAATTCACTTCTTAGGGCAAATTGAGTAGATTGTGCGCTGATGCTTTGGTGTTTGTAACCTGTAAGGCACTCGATGTTATGATTGGGCTCTCACTGCACTTGTAGCAGCCTTAATAACATTGAATATATTKTATGCAACAGTAATTGCAGGAAATGTGAGGTTTAGAGCTTAGCCTAGTGCAGCTGAATTTGGGTTTATGAAAGTGACACATTTCATTATCAGCTGCTTGGTTTGAGGTTTAAAAAAAAAGGACAGGAAACTACCAAAAACCCCCAACCTATCAATTTTTTGGTTTGTACCACATCCTGTAGAGGGTATATGTAGGAAGTGGTTTAGGAAAGTAACAAATTCAGAAGTGCAACCAAAAATTCTTGGAGGGGAGTATCCTCATTTCAAGCCCATTCCATTCAAATGCAGTAGTTTAAGTGGTGTGAAGTATCTCTCTAATAAACTACACAAGAAGTTCTAGAGGTAATAGACTGTGAAGTCTGGGCTTTTACTGTGATTTGGAGAAGTCACAGAATGGAGATGGGCTGAGCCACTCTGCATTTTTTCAGATCTATTTTTGAGTATTATGAGGYCTTAAAAGTTTGCAGTCATTTCAATTTCCTTGTTTTGTTATTGGCTAAAAAAAGGAAGAAAAAGGCCAACCCTTATTTATAGGGAAAACTGCACAAAACCCAGTATGGCAGCTGCTCTTGCTGTCCTGCTCTGAATTGGTTTCAGTAAAATTATGAACTTGCCAAAGAGTACAAACCTGGGCTGCCAAATATCCACTGTGCCTTGTAACTAAAACTTCTGACAACTTTTAGGAATAAAGAAAATCTCTCTGTAGTTAAAACACAGACCGAATCACTGGTGTATTGTCAAAGCAGATGAAAAGGCTGCTGAAGAAAGAGATCTTGTTTGCAGAGATTTTACAAGACCTGTTGGTTTATTCCTTGCATAATAGGGGACAAATGTACAGCAAGAAATGAGAAACCTTTTTGCTGTAGGTGTGTATTATTACCATGCTGAATCATGGTAACCAGAGTGTTCTAGTGCCAATGGGGAACTARGACAATGATAAACCTTGCAGTCACTTTCTTTGAACAGACAGTGAGTCTGTTTGGGTTTGATTTTAGTGAAGCAAATACTTGCAAGATGTTAAGTGGGCAAATATGTATATATACTTACCAGCAGGAAAGCATGTTGCTTAATTTGCAGCAGGAGTGTGTAAAAGTGTAGTCATGCTGAGTCTGGAATGGTGGGATCAGGGCAGGTATTTCAGGGCTTTTGCATTTGTTTTGTGACAGTTTAGCCCCTAGCACACAGTGGTACTCAAGAGAAGGCTGAGTTACAGAACAGGTGGGGAATTAAAAGATGCAACTGAATGAGAACTGCTTTCTTAATTTCAAAGTGCAAATGGTCTTAATGATTTGTAATTTAAAACAATTAATAAATTGAATGCTTAGAAAAATAGAGAGTAAATGAGGTGAATGATCAGAACAGGGAGAGGGAATGTGTTGGTTTTGCATGGCCTGGTTTTTGGTAGCTGGGGGGGGCCACAGAGGTGGCTTCTGTGAGAAACTGCTAGAAGCTTCCACCATGTCCAGCAGAGCCAATCTGTGATGGCTCTGAAGATGGACATGCTGCTGGCCAAGGCTAGGCCAGTTGGAGATGTTGTTTACATCTCTGTGGTAACGTATTTAAGAAGAAAATCAAAACAWGTTGGTGCACAGTTTTTGCTAGCCAGAGAAGGAGGAGGATGTGAGAACCTGTGAGGAACAACATGGAGACACCAAGGTCAGTGGAGAAAGAGGGGAGGAGCTGCTCCAGGTGCTGGAGCATTCTCTGAGATTCCTCTGCAGGCCCTGGTGTGACCATGGTGGAGCAGCTGTGCCCCTGCAGCCCATGGGGTCCATGGGGAATGCAGAGATCCACCCACAGCCCGTGAGGGAGGTGCCCACGCTGGAGCGGGTGGATGCCTGGAGGAGGCTGTGCCCAGTGGAGAGAGAGGGGCCCTGCTTTTACACTGCCTTTCTCTTACCCATAGTCTCTGGACCTGCTTTCAAAAGACTAAGTCTTCTGGTAAYATCCCTCATGTAATTTCACTACCTTTTTCAGCTGAAAATTTCTCTTGTTCTTACTCTGTGTGGGTCCATTGCTCCTAGCTGTAGAGGCTGGCCATAAARTGGGTGCCAGGGTTTCAAAAACTGTATTATTTGAATTTACTTGGGGCAGGTTGAGTTAGTCCATGGCTTTTTTTGAGAGAGTAGTTACCTCTCCTCAAGCAGGGCTGTTACCAGGCTCCAAATGTTCCCTTTCTTGGTAACCCTGTCAAGGCTTTGGGGAATTCAGAGCTTTAAGCCATCTGGATCCTCCTAAGATTTCATCACTCTCTGTGGGGTTATGTAACTCGAGGGGGTATGGGAAAGAATGCAACTCTTGAAGAAACTCCATAGGAAAGCACTTGTGGTTGCAGTTTTCATTGATCCCTTCAGCCAGAAACCAAAAAATGCTGTAAGAATTCTTTCCACTCCCCAGAGTCTTAATTCGTATTGTTTGTTGCAAGAATAAATATGCACTAGAAATTGGTAAAAATACTTGTCTGAAAACTGAGCATTTTTTTATTGCTTTTTTTTGCTGCATTTCTATGTGTGTGGTAACATCTGAACGTAGATATTCAATTGCAGGTAGGTAGTAGTATAACAACATTCCACTTCACTGGCTTTCCTGAAGGAAGAATCTTTTAAGAAGTTTAAATTGGCTTGGCAACTTGYTGACTTCATTTTTTTCCTCCCTCTTACTCTTTCAAGCTTCTACTCTTCCACTCCTTTTGAGCCATTTTTCTGCCTTCCAATCGGTGTATTGGACCCCATTGCTTCCCTTTCTTTCACCAGTATTTCCTCAYCTTTCTCTTTGCTCYTATACAGTTCCTCATTCCACACTTYTTTCTAGCATCACTGTGCCCTCCTYATCTCCCTCAGKGTCTATATCCTCCTGCCTCTGYATATTCTTTCTYTCCAGYTGGCTTCTCTTTTTGAATGATCTGTTCTTTGCCCTTCTCCAGGTTCTTGTTTCCCCTTTTTACCTAAGTTGCTGAACATGACCCTGCTTTAAAATAATTAGAAATAACAGATGTTTGTTTAGGTTACTGAACTTCTCTCTGTTTAAGATATAAAAAATTGTGATTTTTGGGTCAAGACAGTCTGTTTTCACTCTGGTAACACCTGAAAAACTCCTGTATCTTCTGTTAGTATGGACATCATGGAAAAATATCCTTACAGAAGATCAGGAGACTTTCAATAATATTTCGCTCAGCATCTCAACAGAAACAACACTTGCTGTGACATGGAATACCAAGAACCTAACTGAAATAAATCCTCTGRTTTATACTTGTTGGCAAAACTTCAKGGAGACATTTTWGAGCTYTAAGTGCCCTTGAATCCTTTGCTGCCACCATTTCTTCTCAACTTGAAGGAAAATGGTAGAGTGTGCCACAGCTTGAGTGTAAGGCTTGGATGCACCTTCCTTTCTTACCCCCTTTTAGAGCTCTTCTGCCCCAGTGCTGCCATGGCCCTGTCTGTGGTCAGTTCTCATGTGGTTTGAGGCACAAGAAAGTGAGAGCTGGCTAATAAAAAAGTGTTTAATCTACAATATTGTATGAACTGTTGGGAGCAGTCATAAATGTTCCATTTAGTGAAAGTGCTGGCAATTTTCTTTTCAGCAAGGTGCACCACATATTTCTSCTTCAGTAGAGATTGCAATATAAGCCCAAAACAATACAGAATGAAGACTTGCAAAAAATGTTTCTTCATGTAATATATGGCAATTTCTAAAATGCCTTCTTGTTTTTTCTCCCTTAGAGACTTGTGAGAAAACTGGCTAATGATTCAGACACAGAGATGTGAAATATTGCATCAATAAGATTTTTCACACTTTTTTTTTCCTAAACCAAAAAGCATTTCTGAAGTATTATCTATAAAATATGAGGCTGTTACTCAGCTGAGAACATTTCCTTGGAAGTAACTYGGAGCACCGATAATTGTGATTAATGTGGCCTGCAAACTCCTGCTGACAAGATGTTGACTCAGAGTCACACAAACAAGTAATGTGTTAGCCTTTCACGCAGCTTCCCTCCTCCAGATATTTGTAACTACACATACAGAAAGTCCAAATTCTTCTGATTGTAGAGTAGCAGTGCTAATAATGTTAACCTTTTAAGCTATTTTCTTAACGCTCTATTTATTCAAATTGATTTTGTGTAAATTCATTTGCAATTTTTGTATTTCTTTTCACTTTCCATAACAAAATACATAAGTGTCTATCCTAATGTAAGACTAATTTACTTCCTTGCCACTTCCTTTGGAATTTTTTGTTTGTTCAAGTATTAAACTTTCACATTTTTCGTTAGTGTAATTTTTTTCTTGGCCTATTTTCAGACCTAAGTGTTTTAATTCCATCTCCAACTGTACACATATTTTGGACATTTGTCTTCCATTCTCTTATGTTCATGTAGAGGTAAATGATTAATTTACCTTTTGTTGTAAATTTTCTATTTTCCTTAAATAATATTTTCAGTCTGTGGAAGAACAGGAATGCTGTTTCTCTTGAGAATGCTTTCTGTGCAAGAYGATGAACAGTGGTATCCCTGAGAGATGCTGCAGTGTTGTGCCGAATTCTTTTCAATAATATCTTTTCATTTATGACCAGCTTTCTGAGCAAACACCTRTTAGAAAGTGCTTGGAGGAAATTCCATGGAGATTTCCGATTTTGCTTATTGAAATCCTGCTCCTACTACCKTTTTGGGCACTCTCTTTTAAATGAGAAATATGATTCCTTATYGAAGCTTAAAGTCTTCTTCCCTCTTTTTTGATCCCTTCTGGTTCCACGATAATGTGTTTTGGAARTACTGTACATCTGTCTTCTTGGGTTGTTCAGCACAGCCCTGAGGCTGATCTGTTCTTCTAAGAAGAGGTGCTTTAAAATTGAGAATCTTCAGCCCTTGAACGGATTTGGCCTCCAGGGCCAGCACATGTTCATCTCCCTTGTTCTTCTTCCCTTGCTCTGCTGGAGTAAAACCTGATGAAAATTGCCTCTGCACCAAAATTGTTTTACCTCTAGGGGCCAGACAGTCCCCATTTTGGTTGAAAGACTTGGGGACATTGAAGGTAAAGGTGTTATTACAGAGTCTAAATGGAAAGAGGGAGATATTAAATGCAGTTTGTCCAGACTGAGTTGACTTTTTATAGTTCAGTGAGCCAAGGAGTCTGGGGAAAGGTTATTTTTTAGGTTCTTTAGGGAAGACCTTCATGGTGGCTTTTAAGGAACACATYACATTTTCCTCTCAGAATATGGTGGAAATCTATAACTCTGTGATGAGAGGCAACAATGATAACATCAGGTAATAGAAACAGAACATTCTGTCCCTGAGAGAGCTCAGAAAGACAGGAAATGTGAAGTGTATTGATTATTTGAAAAAGTACAAGTAGTATCTGTTCACATGCTTTTTTGTTATTCTCAACCACTCCATGTTTTTATTGCTGATTTTGTCAAAAAACCAAAAAAAAGTCTTGTCAAAGGGTATTTGTAATGAGATATCTACAAGTAGATTGTCCAAGATTTATTGTACTGCCAGCAAATATTRAATATCTTTAGTTGGTTTCAATGGAACATACATGCACATGCACTATATTTAATATACCCCAAGAAAAAAAGGAAATTAAAATACTATTATTTTCATGTTAAGTATGAAGATGAGAAATTTTTTCAAGGTGTGTGAGATGTTTAGGATAAGAATCCAGACAAAGATGCTAAAAGTCCTGTGGTATTTCCAAGAGGGATACTTTCAGAGGACAAGTAGTGTAGATCTTTTAGAAGGGTGGGGAGGCTCCAGCAGGACTGATGCTTGGGTAATCAGGCTGCTCTGTCTATCAGGAGATCTCTCTCCTAAGATGCAGACAGCAATATCACTTTGGGATTTCATTGTGATGTGCCATAGACATCTCCATTTCTGCTTCTTCATTTCAGACTGTGAGAATGGCCTTCCTTTATGGTGCTCTGGCCAGTGGCTGTCAGGCAACTTCTGAGGCCATCTGGCACCTCCCCTCCAGTTAGCCATTTGCAGTGGTATGGTGCCTCAGAATTTGTTCCCAAGGCACACCCTTCCCTTRGTTCTCCTAGTGATGACAAAGTAACTGGAAAGCTAATTTCCAGCGTAGTCAGTGCTGACGTTTTATGCAGATAGACTCTGGATTTCTTTAGGTCTTGAGGTCTTATTTATTATTTTTTCCACCAAAATAGTTCTGTGCTACACTAGTAGAGCAGTTTATTTAACAGTGTCCAGCAATGGTCAGTTTGCGTGGTCAGTTGATATTACCAAGTTCACATCCTTTTATRAAGAACTAAGAGGCAGTAAGAAACAGCAGAAATATTTTTTTCCTCTTTCTTACTGTAGTTACATGTTATGTTGGATATGAACACATCTTCATCTTTCCATCTTCTCTAGCGGAGAAAGATGACTTGGAGTAACTGATGCTTTTAGTTTTTGGGCTGTTTTGTTTCAGGGGTAGAGAGAGAGGATCATGTGTCACTTGGAAGTTGTTTTTGTATGCTCCTGTCTTCACTTTCCTATTTAGCTGATACTGAAAGACCTGTGTTGGAGACCTTGAAAGACCCTTAGTTACTACTTACACTTAGGGGAAAGAAACTACTTAAACGAAATGGTGTAAAATCTTAGCAAAATTGAATAAAAATGTAACCATTAATTCTTGTTGGCCAGTGGTATGTGCTTTTTTAATGTGCATGTGGAGTTTCAGCCATAAATCTACTTGCATGTGCCCAGAGTTGAGGACTCGAACTAATCCAACTGTTTCTCTTAATCTTTTATCTCTGACCTGGTTCAGCATGTTTGTTGCTGATTCAGAGACTCAAATTTTTGACAGATGTATGTTATAATGCTAATTACTAAAGGATACTATAATTGACTGTAGAAACAAAAGCATTCTGTTGTTGTTGTGATGTATTAGGTTCAGAATAATTCTGGATCTTTGCCAGAAGTGAAGCAACTTCAGATCCAGGACTCTGTTCCATTCCCTTTCCCTTTCTTCCTCCCTTCTCCAAATGCTGTGGTATGTAAATATTTGTTCCTAAAAGGAAAGAAAAACAAGTTGACAATAATGGGAGACTGAAGACTTCCTTGAAAGAACTGTGCGGGGAATGATGGTTCAGCTAAGAAAGCTTCTTCTCCCAAGTGCAATTGAATGTGCAGTTCAGTAGTTGAGCCACACTGTGTCACCATTGGACTTCACTGMCTTCCACTCTACCTTTTCCATTATAGGTGAAGATATTTACAAAGCCAGAGAGGAGGGGTCTGAAATGTGGGGGGCAGTTGAAGTGCAAGAAGATGAAGATACTCTCGTGGAAGTTCCACTGGACCAGGTAGTGACTGAGTTTTAAATAAATGGATTTTCTTTTCTTTTCTTTTCTTTTCTTTTCTTTTCTTTTCTTTTCTTTTCTTTTCTTTTCTTTTCTTTTCTTTTCTTTTCTTTTCTTTT
>NW_026623520.1:193385-209456 GCF_030028575.1 Malurus melanocephalus | reverse complement strand
TAATCTCTATGATACTGTTTCTTTTATGGCAGCTTTAGCAAATCTTCCTTTCTCTGTTAATATGTCAAATGTCAGTTACCTTTTCATCAGCTTCAGAACTGCTCTGAGAGCCCTTATAGAGCCTTAGAGAACAGGACTCCCTACTGTTACATCSTACCAAATAGGCTCACCTGAACTGCAGACTCTTTTTACTGATAGAGCAGTATTCCTCTAGTCTTGGACCACAAACAGGTGCGGATTTATCYGATTTTTGCTAAAGATGACAACTAAGCAACATGGTGCTTAGTTGGCCAGGTTTTTAGTCCTAAGATTTATGTGGAATAAATAGGTCTTGATAACTAAACATAAGACTGTATTTCCCTTGCTGTACTTTGATTTGTACTCCCATGGAGTGAAATAATAGAGGGAATAGGTAAGTKGAAGCTTATTCCAAGGAAGAGGATGATATAACTGCTTATACTATTTGCTGAAGAAGTGGTTTTTTTTTTCTGTTAACAAATTGCTCACAAGACAGTCTTTTTTCTCATCTTATGCGTTCGTAGGAATTTGCTAACTTGTTCAACTTTGTTTCCAATCCACAAGCTGCTGCATTGTGGTTTTGGTGTYTATTTAAGAAGGCTTGGGGCCAGTCACTTTGGCCACAAGATAATATTTTTGATCCATGCTTCTATAAAAGGAACCACAGTTTAGCCAAAAGATTTCTCAGGTTAAAAATCATCCCAGTAACATAAGGAATTCTTGGGCATTTTTCTGWCTTACTAGTGGTCAACAGTGCTGAGGACTGGTTGTTAATGTGAGGCTGTAAACAAACGGGAGGGAATTAAAGATAGTGGTTTGTAAATACTCTTGAATTACACAGGACGACCTGATGAAGCATAAACAATCCAGGAGATTTCTGGAGTGGGTTGAATAGTAGAGAGTGTGAGACATGGTTAAGTGAGGTATTCTTCTGGATTTGCTTCTGAAGAATAAATTGAAACTTGTTGAGGTTGTGATAGTGGCAGCCTTAGTTCCACTGTCCATGAGATGGTTAAAGTTTAGGCCCCTGAAGAAAATAGGGATGGATAATAACAAAATAAAAATCCTAGAAATTAGAAGAGTGGTCTTTGGCTTGGTTGAGGCACTGGCAGCAGGATCCGKTGTGGGGCTGCCCTGAAGTGTGAWGGAATTCAGGAGATCTAGGTGATTTCCAAGAGAATCTTTCCCAAACCACAAGAACTATCCCTACTGTGCAAGGAAACAAGCAGCATAGGAAGAGGCCAGTTTGAACAGAGAGCTCCTGACCTCACAGTAAAAGAGGTAGAAGGAGGGATAGACTTCTAAAGAGCAGTGGGGAGACATTGCCTGGATAAACAGAAATGGAATTGAGAGAGCCAGAGCTTGTTGAGGAATGGAAACTGGTGCATGCAATTGGGAATAACCAACATGGATTTACTATGGACAGATCATACTTTACCAATATCTCATTGTCTCAGTAATGAAATAAGTGGCTCTGTGGATGCTGTGAGAGCAGTCATTGTCCTTAATGTTGCCTTCAGTATAGACTTCAGTACTTGTAACAGACGTTGGAAGAAGTGTGATAGATATGGGGAAAAAGATATCCTTAAGGATGTTGGGGACTGGATTTGTTGGTTACAAGGTTGGTGAAAAATTGGCTGATTTGGTGGGATTTAAAAGATGAGCTGGTTGRGATTTAACTGGCACCTGTTTATGGACGGTGCTCCTCAGGGTTTGATCCTGGGTCTGAGTCATTGCAGTATGTTCATGGGTACCAGAGCTGGTGACATGGGACACAGTCTTATTCAGGCCCACCTGTCATCAGGTGACATCAGGGCTGCCTCTCAGAGCAATCTCAACAGCTTGAAGGAGTAGGATKACTTGAGCCTCATGAAGTCCAACAAGACAGAAAAGTCCAAAGCTGTGTACCTGTAATGCAGTAACTATCCCAGTACAGTCTTGATGCAGGTGGGCTAGAAAGGAGCTGCAGAAAGGGCCGTGTAGCTCCTGGGCTGGCAAGTTGACTCAGCAGGGTTCCCTCAGTGCTGAGGCTGGCTGTGCAGGCTGGGCTGGTAAAAGCACAGCCAGCACATCAAGGTCACTGATTATSTTTTTTGACTCAGCGTCGCTGAGGCTGCATCTAGAGTATTTGTTCAGCTTTGAGTCCTTTCCAGCAGAAGAGAGATTATTTACAAGGAGAAAATTCAGCACAGCAACAAACTAAAACATTTTGGGGCTAGAGCTCATGACACTTACTATTCAGTTGCTTACTAAATAATGCTTAATATTTAGTTGGCTGATWTTTTTCAATTTATTTGTATTGGGTAAAAAAATGCTAGACATRTATACCTTTAGTTTGTATTCTGCTTTAAAAAAAATACCTGAGGGAAAAATAGGTGATTTATGACCTTATTAGCCATTCTGAAGAATGACACCATGCCATCTAAAAAAAAATGAATTTTGTTTTAGGCTCCTGTTGCTAAGAAGGCTCATTCTCATTATTTATTCACTTCAATGGGAAGKAATGTTGCTCAGCTATTTTATAGACACTGTTCATGAAGACACATGAATCAGGTGATAGAGGCAGCAAGAACATGACTGTCTTGGTCCCTGATAGAAGAAATGCCACAGCCTTTCACAGCAAATWCCTGCCCCAGCCTCAGAGTCTTACATGCTGAACACCACTGGGCTCATCAGCCCTGTTTATTGTGGTCGTCCTGGTGTGGTGTTGTGATAATTAGGATGTGTTTCATTAACTGACATTGGGGAAGAGCATGCCAGMTGTTGTCTTATCCTTTGTTTCTTATGACATCCTGAAGCATATCCTGCCCTGGTTTTGACAGTATAATAATCAAATTCAGAAATTATTAGCCTATTTATTGGCCTCTGAAGGTATGTAAAGAATTCCTTTGGGTTGTGTAGAACATTTGGCAGTGTAAATTGGGCTGTCAGGCCTTAATTTTTAGGCTGACTGCAATTCATATGAAATCCAGCCCTGGAAACAGCTGCCTTACCTTTCCACAGAGATCCTACAACACAGGCAGTAGCTCTGTGTGTCTCACCAGTTTGCCTCAGACAGTGGATCGTGACCATCCCTGAGGAGGAGAAAAACTCTCATCTACCACTTCTCTGTTTGGCAGTGGAACTGTTCATACAGCTGCCAGTGAGCACCAGATGYGCTGGGAATGCCAGGAACCTGCTGGATACCTCTAAGTCATGTACCAAGATTCATCCATCATCTTCAGACGGAAATATTTTTCACTTGCTTCCAACAGATTTTGCTATCTGGACAAGGAACTGGAAGCAGGTGTGTTTGATGGGAAAGAAAATATTAAAAAATCAGTCACGCACACGATGAGTAATCTGATTTTCATGTTTCCATAAAAGCCAAACAAAGCACCAAAATTTATTGCAACACAATCCATGTTTATATATAATGTTAAACTTCATGTATAGTTTCCTTGGTAATYTGGCAAGAAGCCATGTCCTTCTGAGTAGCACAGAGTACTTTTTATTCACAGATAATTAAGGTCACTCAAACCCTAAAAGCATTTAGCRTTTTACATGTTCAGGTTCTTATTAATGACCATTTAATATAATTTAAAATTCTGTGATGTAAAGCTTTTTAACTTTTTCTTATTTGCACTGCAGTTTCTGTTATTGCTAGAAATTTGGGAAAGGACGCCAGCCAGGACTTGACTGTCTTGCATAATGCATAAATATTTACATGCCAGCTTTCACTGGAATGCTGACACTTCTGATAGGCTATCATTTCCATCAGCCACATAAATTAGGTGGTGAAGACAGAGCTTCTTATTTTTTTTCTTTTTATGCACCTTCTCTGTAGTGCTGTTAGAAATACACAGTTGAACAAATGTCCAGTTTAGCCATTAACTAAACTTAGTGTAATACTGGCTAGACACTCGCTTGTGTCCTGCTCTGTAAAATGCTCTCTGCCAGCTGAAAACACATTAAAAAAACAGGGTTTGCTCTACTCCAGACTAGCTGACAATTGTAATTGAGCATCAAGGAAGAAAAAAATGAGTATTTTGCCTTAAACCAAACCAGATCTTTCTGTTCTATATTCTGTACCGAGAATTCAGCTCCCAAATACATAATGAATAGCTTCTTCTCTTGACATGCAGGCTTACTCTAGGTTGGTTGTTTGCATCACTGTGTCAACATTCAYGGGGACTGATGACAGACTATGAAATCAATTGTGCAAATAGCAAGGGAACAAGGTGGTTTTGTTGCAGTTCTTGACAGGGAGGCAGCAAAACAATAGAAGTTTCTCATTGGAGATGATAATTAAGTGTGTTACTTTGAATTTGCTGGTAGTTATACAAATGTATTCAAAGTAACTCTGAGAGAAAATTTTTTAATTTATTTCTAAAGCTTTCAGAAAAAAAAAAAAACACTCTTCTTCTTTCATTCTATGTAAGTTGTAAAATACAAAAGCATCAGTTTGTAGTGATAGTATTGAAATAACATTGCAAGTTTACACTGGTTTATCCATTTCCATGAGCATGGTTGTTTTTCTCCATGATGAGCCCTTGGGAAGTGGAATAAGCATGAGAGTTATGAGATCYGAAGTTATCCAGTGCATGACCCCACAAGGAATACAGGCATGTTGTTGTGCCAGCCTGCTTTGCCATGGGGTRTATGATACTGGCTATTAAGATGTAAGTGCTATAGAAAGAGTCTCTTTRGGTTTTGGTTTTGGTTTGTTCTTTGAGTTATTTTCCCCCTCTAACGTCATCCCCATCTCCTCTCCTGTGTTTATGTGTAAAAATTAGTGGATGATTACTTTATCTAACAGGCACTGGTTTGGTGTTTTTCTGTAGATGTTCACACTCCTGGTTCTTTCATTATCCATTATTACAGGCTTTCCATTATTACAGGCAYGTCCACTGAATAATGCAGTCCTCCACTCATTATTTCCTATTTCCTGGGCTGTGATGTGATACGAGGTTGTGTATCTCCCCTCCGTGAGCTGGAGCTGGAGTATATCATCAGTAGGAGAAAATTTGAACCTTTCATTTGCAGTTTTCATTATGGATTATACATTTAGCTTTAGAGACCCAAGATTCACCTCAGTGAGCAGAATAAAATGTTTATCTTCTCTATTGCCAAAGGCAAAATGTTAAAGTTTATGTTGATTCAACATTACAACAGGCTGACTGCTTGAAGAGACATTCTTTGATTAAAAAGGCTACAACTTTTCATGAGGAAACGTTTTGCACTACATCAGTAAGGATTTCAAAATGGCATTTGGAAAGAACACATGCAGAGCTTCTTATGCTCAAATTTCTCTACAAATGATGCAGCTGTAATTTAAGCCTTATGAATTTTGAGTGCTGACAAGGCAGCAGATAATATTTTCCATTGCATGTTCTTCTTTCAGCTCCACTGATTCATGCTTAATGTTGTTATTGTCCATCCGTGTGAGATGGAGAAACATAGTCTGGTTGGTTCTTGCAGTTCAGAATGAGAAGGGAGATCTTCCTTTGGTTTCTGTGTTGGGTGACTGTGATTTCTGAAGCTACAGTGGTCTGATCTTATCTTTAGAGGCCTGGACCAACAGGTGAAGGGCCTTCACTTCTTCTGAGTGAAGCCTACAAATGAAGATATCTTGTAAAACTAGTTTTGATATCACTTTGGAAAAAGTTTCCTCTGTGTACCCCTGTTTTCAAAATTTTCAGCAATCCTAGAGCAGGCAGTTTCTCATATTGCTTAACTTATAGGGGATTTTTAATTAATCATAGGAGAACCTGTTTCTGGAAAAAATAGTTATCTTTTTTTTTTTGCAGTCTCAGTAGGTTTTTTTAAAATGCTTAACAATCTTCTCATCTACAGGGATGCTCAGCAGATCTTACTGTATTGTAGGAAATTAAGTGTAGGCAAATTCTAATGAACATATGCAAAATGTTACGGGAAAAAATAAACATAAGTGTCAGTGAAGCAGATGGAAAAAGGAATTCTTGACTTAGATACATATTAGAAAATTAAAGATCTGATCAGATCATAAAATCATTGAATGGGATGAGTTGAAAAGGACCTTAAAAATCATCTCATTTCAACACCTCTGCCACAGGCAGGGAAACCTTTCACTAGACCTGTCCTGGTCTTGAGCACATCCAAGGATGGAGCACCCACAGCTCTTCTGGGCAACTTRTTCCGGTGCCTCACCACCCTCATATACAAGAATTTCCTCCTAATATCCAATACAATCCTACCCTCTGTCAGTGTGAAGTCATTTCCCCATGTCCTGTCACTACATGCCCTGGTAGAAAGATCCTCTCCAGATGTCACAAAGGTCCCCTTTTGGCCCTGGAAGGTGCCATAAGGTCTCTCTGCAGCCTTCTCTTCTCCAGGCTGAGCACCCCCAACTCTCTGAGTCTGTCATCATAGGAGAGGCCTATGTCCATCTTATGCTGGTGACCCCAGAGGGCAGTGCTCAAAAATATCTTCTCTGTCATGGCTGCATTGTGATTAAGAAATTAACTATGCTTCCRGTGACTACAGAATGAAACAGATGAAGGGAGTTCAAAAAGCTGTTTTTCYACACTTCAGGTTCTTTAGTTTTCATTCATTCTAGTTAGACTTCTGAGTGCTGTGATGGTATGAAAAATTAGATTTTGTGGATTCAAATGCTGCATTTGTTATTTAAAATAAAAAAAAAGTTAGAGTTTAAATGTTGCTGGGATAAAGACTTTTTGCCTTCAGGAACAACAGTGCATTTTGTGTGAAAGTGTGAATTATGTRGGAAGTGTAAGACAGTTGAACTTTAACTATTCATTTGCTTGTTTTTAAAAGCCAGAGTTTTGTAAATGATGTGGAAGAGAAGAGGGTTTCTGTCACTTAGCAACACTATCTGGTTCAGGAACAAAATGTTTYGCTGTTGGAATCTGTGCAGTGCTTCTACAAAACATTCCTGAGAAGGAGCAGCAGTGTTCTGGAGAGCTTTGGTGCCATTGAAGTCGAGTGTTCCTGTTGCTGCATTTGTGGGATGTATTCATGCTGTTCTTCATGACCATTAAGACTTTTGTTGTCTACCTCATTGTTTGTCTGCTGTGACCATTAGCCAAGCAAACATTTCCAAATTATTTCAATTAAGCAAAATTATGTTTTATATTAATGGCATAAAATAATTTCTGCCTTAAGTGATTTGTGTTACTGCACTTTTCAGTATCAGTCATGTACAAACCTTCTGAGAGGTTGCATTAGCATCCCTTGGGGAAAAGAAGCCAAATGCTTCAATGTCTGAAGATTTCCTGATTTACTGCTTTTGAGTGATGATGGCATTTGGTAATGTAGCTCTTAATGAATGATAGCATGATGRGTGTGATTATAATACATATTTCTTTTTTAAACACTCTGGTTTTGCTGAGATTAAAAATACTGTCAAGCAATCATACCTCTTGAATGCAAAATGAAATTGGCTCTGCTCCTCATCAACCTGTTAGTTTAGTCAGGAGGTTTCCAGAAAGCAAGCTGGGTCCATGTTTCTAGCAARAAGCTGATAATTGCTTCAGTTTTTCTACCGCCTTTGATTGAATATGCTTTTCAGTGTRCATATGCAAGTCTTTTGTCAGTGAGTCTTTTTGTTGCTAGTCCATAACAAGCAAAGAATTGTTCTCACATTCAKGAAGGTATGGTTTGAAAACTAGTTATTTTAGCTAAAGTGTTTTCAACTGTGAAACTGGAAAAGCATCACCTTGACTTAAAAGATGCAGCCAGAAATGTAAAAGGGAAGGTTACTTCCTATTTTCTTATAAATATGGAAAAGTTAAAATTATAAACCTGGCTATAGGAGTAATGGGGATAATCTAGCACAGTGACTGGAAAAGCTCCCTGTTCCAGAACCCACTTGATTGTGAAAATTACCTTAAGGAAAAGAAATGCTTCTCCAATCCAGGTTCAAGTTGTGCTGTTGTTTTTTGAGATGTGTACACAAGACTAAAGTAATGCAGGAACACTTATTCTGTAGTTCGTTACTGTATCCATGTTTAGTTACACTGTATTAAAACTGGCTGGTTGCTTCCAACATGAGTTTTTGATGTGCCTCTTGTTCTCTTTATCTCTGTTATGATCCTTGTTATACTTGGGATAATTGTGTTACAAACAGGTGACAGACCTCAGTCACTTGGACCTGGAGATATATCCAGAGCTGTTTCTCTGGATTTGGGATGCTCTGATATTTTACAGGAATTGCAGATCTTAGGGACAACTTCCTATGTGCTAACACAGTGGCCGGAGACTGAACTTTTAATTTCTGAACAACAAGAAGAGCAGCAGAATCCCACATCTGTCTTGGCTATCCACCCAATACATTTCATGTAGGAAACTCTTGTTGGGAGTATTTTGGTTACTTAAAAAGTGACTGACAAAAAGCTAAAAACTAAGATGGGAAATGTCACTGCTTTCTCTTAAGTATGCAAGGTCATTGCTGACTTGAGTCTGATAATTTCTGCAGGGATACGTTGGTCTCAATAAGCATACCTGTTTYATTTATTTATTCTGACTGAGGGAGCGCAGTTTGTGGTAACTTTGGTGCRTATATAATAGGCAATTTGTACAGTCATAGGCAGAAGAATGGCTGGACTGCATCAAATTCAGGGAAAAGGTTCCCATTGACTCCAGGGGWCTTTAAATTACACCCTGACCCACCAAGTACTTTAGTCTAGGCTTTAGTTCAGTATTTCAGGTTCACTGATAACACTGAAACTGTTCAAGAAGGTAAAAGTTAATGCATGTACRGCATTTACATGCTTTGGACTATAAAGACGTCTGGTTTTCTCCCTTTTTCTGTTTTCTGCCCTGCATGCATGTATGCAGATAAACATTCTCTTTCCCTAAATATGAAAAATCAAAAATTTGCCAAATATACTTCTTTCTCAGTGAAGGAGGTGAACTTGAAATAGAGAACACTATTTTATGCATAAACAACAGGTCAATAAKATCTCAGTAGAAAGTATCACACTTTTTAATGTAAAGAGCAATGTACTATTTGATGGGTAATTTTGGTCTTCAGTTCCCTCTCCACAGTCCTGCTTAGGTCTTCTGTGCACTCTGAAATGCACAATCAGTGGTCCTATTCACATTTCAAAGGCTACCTCTGACTCTGCATGCAGAGGGAACTGTATTACATTTTAGATTATCTTGTGAAAGATCTTTTCCTCTGGGTCAATGTTGATTTTTAACTTGAGATATCCATTCTCGGGTAGTGCAGTTTGAAGAACATTAAATGAAGAATGCATTTTCCTTTCCAATTATTAGCTGAAAATGTAGCTTTTAAATTTTTGTCTGTAATAGTAATAACATTGTAGTAATATGCTCAGCTACTCTTGAAATTTTCAGTTACTGTAAAAACACTATTCTTGCACTGATGTGAGTTATTTTACTCATCTTGTTTTCTGTAATTATTCTTCTTGCAATTTAGCTTGTTGGTCAAGTTAAATTGGTTGAAATTTGAATGTTATTTCATGCAAGTTCTATGCTCACTYTCAGTGAGTTTCTGGGTAATAAAGCTGTGTTTATCTTCTATGWTGCTCAGATTTAACTCTTAAAAAAATTTGCATCCGCACCTATTTTAGACAGATAAGGTGAAATGAGTCCAGCTAGCATAGTGCTTTAGGAAGTCACTGTCACTCAAATGTCCATTGTGCTTCCAYGCCAATGACTGCTTCCACAGCAGCAATTAGAAATAAACCAAWCAGTTACAGCACTGGGATACATATKTGTACACCATGGCAAAAAGCCTACATGCTTTCTTCTGCTGTCCAGAATGAGCCACYATACTGAAGCCCATGCAGGCAAGGRMAGATTTTCTCTTCTGCTTGTACTCACTACCAGGCAGTGACAAAAAGCTGGGAATTATTATGTCTTGGGTATACTGCAACAGTTAACTGAAAAAGCCTGTGTTGACTTCTCTTATCCTCTCTTTATTTGGCGTGTGTAATGTCATAGCAAGCAGGAGTCATTAACTAAAACCAAACACACTTTTAGCTAGTGGTGTCTGGTGCATTTAATTTTTCCCACCCTCCCCTGTTTCTGATCAGAATCTAGAGCAGTGAATTTCCTTAGCAGACTGACTGAAAAAAAAAAAAAAAATTAGTAGGTAAAATGTCTAGACTAGAAGGTAACTTCTGAGAATTTACAGATCTACAGATCCTTTGCTACCTTTATGTGCTGCCTAAGCTTGAGCCAGGGTTGTTTTGGATGATGCCTTCTTTGAAGGTTTCTGAAATGACTTGGCTTGTTAAATTTTTATTTTAGTGGTAATAAAGCCAGTTTGATGTTACCAGATRAAAGTGAGTCAGGAAGGCTTGAGTGAAAATCCCACAGAAATKACTGTACTTCAAAAATCACTTATGGAGTCATTATTTACCTGGTCAGGTAACCATGTAGTATTTCAAGTAATTTCTTAGTCTATGGATTATTACAACCCCAGTAATTTGTTCGTTTTGAAGCTGTGCCAATGTGACATTGTGTACTGGCATAATAAAGTTTTCTCATGTTGCTACTTAGATATGAAAACAAAATCAAGATGTTTCATCAGGAGGCTTCAATCAATTCCTGATCTTGCTGAATTGTCTTTTACTGCCAATACATTGAAGGTGGTGAGAGAATCCTTTTGAAATGTTAGTATTAGTGAGGAAAAGATGTTTTTAGAAGATATARTTTACTTCTCTATAGCAGGTAGCTGTCGGCATAAAGAAGCTACTGAGGACAGTAAAATTCCAAACAGTTTTGATTGAGAGCATCTATTGCTCTCAGCTTGTTTGCTTTAGAGTCTGATGAGGTTGGGAAGCAGACACTTTAGAGTCTGAGGGTGGGAAGCAGACACTTTGTCACTTTCTGGGATTTTTCACTTTATTTTCTTTCATACCTTAGCACAAGTTGTAGGTAATCTTGGCAAATGGGAGCACTGGTTGACTGAATAGTCAGGTGACACTTCAAAGCTGAAACTGGAAGGCAGATGACAAAAACCAGGTAGTTTATGCATCCATTTCCCAGGCTGTCACAAGATGATGCTGCCACCAGCTTTATCCATAGTGAGTTTAGTGAGTTTCTGATAACTCTTCTATAAGGTGAGACAAGATCTTGTTCCTCCTGGCTGCTSGTCCAACTCTGTGTAGGAAAAAATTGCTCCAAACRTCCAACAAATCCTATCCAAGTCACWCTACACAGGGATCTTTGGGATGGGGAATGATGTCTTGGAAATGATCTGCAACAGGTCTACCTTGTCTCTCTAACTACTTTTCTCTGTATGCAAAGGGCATGGCATGGCCTGGTCCATAGGTCAAATACTTCATGGGGAACAGTTTGTGGGCTAGTGATGTATGATATTTTATTGTGACAGGATTTTATAAACAAGTACGTACTAAATTCTAGAAAGTCAGAGAATTTGGAATAGCTGGAACAGAGTAAGCTGTTGCTGTATTAATTAAATCTAGCTCATTCCARTTGTTTTGAGTGTGGTCAAATGATKAAACCCTGTGTCATAAATCTAAATCTCACCAACACATTTTGTAAATGTATAACAAAAGAGCATTAAGGGGTGTAAGTACAGGAGTGTAATTTTCTGTCCATGTGGACAAACCTCAGATTAGCATGCTTACTCCTCAGTAATGATGTAATTGTGAACTTGATGTCTGTCACATTTCAGAATTGCAAGGAGCATTCTGTTTTTAAGTGCCTCATAATGCTGATGCTTTTYCTTTCACCAGAGACCAGCAGAAACTGTAGATGAAGAAGAAAATGTAGAAGAGGAAAATGACAGGGGAGAGGAGGCATATAAAGGAGAGGAAGAATATCCAGAAGTGAATGGAGAGGAAAGTGGGGAAACTGTTAAAGAAAGAAGTGAAGTGGAAGAAAACAAAAAGAAATTAAATGAAAATTATGAAGATGAAGCAGGAGAAACACAGAAGGTTGACCMAGCAGAGGAAGAGGAACTTATCCATTTAAATGGCAAGAACAGTGTAGAAAATGATGCGGGAATGGAGCATTTGAACTACCAAGGTGATCTTCAGCCTGAAGAAGAAACAAAAGAGGATTCTGGGAGTCAGAACCAGGTGAGTATTCAGTTTAGTCTCTCAGACTGTTTTTTCTATATTATTRTTCCTCATTTATACCAGCCTTATGCTTCTCAGCTGGTCTCTAAGTAGTTCATTTCTGATAAAGTCATGAGACCATTTATGAGAACTTCAGTTTGTGGAAAAGTTGTTTTCTGTCTGTATAGATCAGTTACATCAGTAATTATATTATATGACTTCCAACTGAGAAAGCAGATGTTGCTCACTGTTTGATGAATCTGCATCTCCTGCTTTCCTTAATATGCTGAATTTTGAAAAAAGTAATGAAAAAAACTTTTGCAGTTTCCGTAAAAGCACGATCATTATATATTTCCGCACTACTTTGTCTTTTAGGACAGAGCAG
The DNA here is from genome assembly GCF_030028575.1 of Malurus melanocephalus. Taxonomy (NCBI): domain Eukaryota; kingdom Metazoa; phylum Chordata; class Aves; order Passeriformes; family Maluridae; genus Malurus; species Malurus melanocephalus. The sequence continues at coordinate 197,018 of NW_026623520.1, read as the reverse complement.
AAGGGTGTGTTCATAACCCCACAGTGCCTCATTATTTTGATGAATTAACTTTCACAGAAGTTGCATTTCATAAAGGGCTTTTTCCACTGCTTTGTGGAAGTTTCATCTCTTTTTCTTAGAAATTAAAAAATACAATGGAGATGAACAAGACCCTTTGAAGCAAGGGGCTTTAGTAGTTTAAAAGCAAAAATCCTATTAATTTAGGATACATGGCAACATGCTGTTGGCTCAGATGGAGAGATGCARTCCAGAAAAATAAGGAGGACTCCCTGTCAGATGAACTGACCACCTAACAGAGCATGAGAAACAAAGTATTTTGTTTGATGGGGAGAATCCAGACCTGGGAAGAGTGGGATTCATGAATGTCAGAAGCAGAGCAAACTGCTGCTCATTCCCTGCCTACAGGCTGCTGAAAGAGTCTCTTTCTCTGCTTCTTGTGACTGGGAATGGTTTCTTGCACTTTGCAACTGGGCTTTCTTCTGTTTCTCTATGACACATAAGAATATTTTTCAAATGAGGGAGCTGAGTAACATGATATTTCTTGGGCTCTGAATTTATTCTGTGCTTCCTATATTATTTTTTTTGTTTCAGATAAGATGAAGTTATTTATGGAAATGGAGAAAGTGAGTGAGCATTCACTTTAATTGAATATATGGGTAACTGGCTGCTTGTTGAAAGTTACCAGTCTTTAGCATTAACTGTAGGGGGGAATCCCTAATGTGAGTGCTTTACAAAATAAATGAAAATTTTAGCATGATTACTCTTGGAAGACATTTTTTTCATATTAAGAATACCTTGTGGAAATTTTAATATGAAGTGTTAATGCTATATTTGATACCTGATTAAGTTAACAGTGCCTGTCCTTTTTCTCAAGGTTGATCCCCGTCTTGAAAAAACATCCACAAATCCAAGGGTGATGACTACCAGCCCACAGGAAAGTGAAAAGAATGACCAGAGCAATGAGTATGCAGCAGTAGCATAGACAGGAAAAATGTCATGAGCAGAAAATTAAAGAGGATAACGCTTTAAATATAAACCATGTTATTTTTTGTAATTGGTAACTTCTATTAGGAAGGCAAGTGATGTACCCACGTAATGAGTTGTGAGATGATGATGCTCTATGGACTGATGAAAAATAGGCATTTATATCCACTAGAAGATACACTTCTAGTGGATATGATACTAGAAGAACACTGAATTATTTTTACACGGTGAGATTTTCTGATAGGATTTGAGGRGGGAAATACAAGAGTATAGTAGTATTAGAAATTATGAGCTATTCTGTGGTATGAGATGGTTAACAGTAACAGAATAACCACACAAATTACACTGTTCCAGGGAAAGGAAAAAAGACCCACCTGAATTCAGTGTCAAAACTTCTTTGTAGGTTTGTTCAGAAAAAGAAACACTTTTTTGCCTTTTAATTAGGACATGTGTAGGTTTTCCTCTAAAATTCCACATAATATGTATGATTTTCAGGCATAGCATCAAGATATAACTAAAATATGTTCCTCCCTTAATGGACTTATGCCCACAGAAAATGGTTTACTATAATGAGTTGCCAGTTCTAACGTTACTAAATAGTGGATTTTCAGTATGTTAATTAGAATTATTAGGTTTTGCCTGCATAAATAGCACTTATTTAGCACTATGAATGCATGTGGAYGGCCTACAATGCTGCAGTTAGTTTCCATTTAAAACATGAAGTTTTGTTGMTTGTCCTGCACTGATTAACTAAGCAGTGAATTATTGTCATAATTTTTGTCAGTGAACAAAAAATGAAGAAAGGGTTTGTAGTAGAGTAGTTAAAAAAGTTGAATTTGAGTGAATTTCTTGTTCAGTCTAAGTAAAACCTAATTTATTAATGAACTAAAAAAAAATGAACATGCCTGGATTCAGACCRAAATTTCCATGAAACCATTGCTGTYGATRGACCCCTTTTTWGCATATGTGATATATCAGGATGAGCCCACCATTTTTTTTCTGTAAAAGTCAGAACAATTACTGCAATTATGATCCTTTTGCATAGCCTTAATGGTTGGAAGTGTGTCATCATCCTTTTGAGCAAGCTGTCTCCTGATAGGCTGYGGCTTAATATGCATTAGTAAATAAGGCATTGATCCACAGTATTAGTTCTCTTCATGACACTGATTCCACTGCTCTTATCATTACTCTGTTAGTAATTGGAATAATTTGTAGCTCATAGAAATACAGCCATGAGCATAATTTTATTAATTATACAAAAGAAATRGTGGGTTTTCTTATCATTAATGCTAGTAAATTATTACTATGAGAAACTAAATGTCATTTTTGTTGATTTCATGCCATTAAGACAAGAATTATGTTTATGAACAAATTGAACTTGAAGCACTGTTTAAGGAATGTGAAGAACTACTTGTCATGACTGAAATTCAAACAAACATCTTCCCTTCCAATGGAGTAGAAATATGTGATTTTTCAGCATGTTTCTGTGTATTGGCAATACAAGTGTAAAAGATATGTTAAAAACCATATGAACAGGGTTAAAACAGTTTGCCCTGTGGCCTCTCTGAATTGTCTATGAAACCTGTAGCTTCTGTTGAGCTGCCTGACAAAGATCGAAGGGAATATTGCATTCATGATCAGTTAAAAATAAGTTCCTAATTTAGCCAAGCTCTTAAGCAAAATATKTATGTTTCCTTTTCTTTGTGACAGCAATTAAGCCTATGCTCAAATATATTTGATTTCTCTGGGATTTAAAAAGACACTTATAGTGATGCAGAAGTAAAAACCAACAACCTCTCCCCCACTAAAAAAAAAAATCAGAAAAAAAAAATAGCCCAAACCAGAATGAATAAAATAACTGTGGATGATAGTGAGGTAAAATGACMGGTGCCTTTTTAGTTTGGTTTCACAAAAGATGAAGTTTTCTATTTATAGCTTCTGTCTGCCAGCAGTCTCTGTCATTTCTTCCCTTTCCCCAAAAGTTTGTTTTTTCCGTGCTTAAAAGACTTACAGACATYAATAGGAATAATTTAAAAGATTAAACTAAATTCTAGGGAAAGGTAATGTTATAATTTTCCTTCATAGGAACATGAAGTCCCTAGGAGTATTATTCAGCTTTGAAAATGTTTTCCCCTCTGTTTTCTTGTAAGAAAGACAGGATACATTTCTTCAGAAAAGCAAATCAGACTTTTTGGAAATAGAGATATAACCATTTTGTCATTCACATTTCAACACTTACAACATGATTTTTTTTTTTTTTTAATCAGGTTCTTTTATTTAGGGAAACTAGTTTATGCCTACCAAATAATTCTAATATTAAAGTAGAAATTAAAAAAGAATTATACAGGTGGTCTTACTAATAATTTTTCTGTCTTGATCTTCTATGTGTGATGGCTTCACTMAGTTTTACTTGAGAAATACATTCTTTTGTAAAGTTTATGTAGTGTTATTTTATTAAACTTATGTATGGCAATTTGAGGGTTTTTTAAAGAATTGTTTTCTTGTTTTGCTTTTATTTTTAAAAATAATGCACTATTAAAGAGAAATAGAGCACATATTCCTGTGTTTTCTCTCATATCAAGGTCTGTTTGATGTTAAATCTGTGTCTGGGTGACTGACTTTATAAATTTGGTGATTTTGAAGGTGATA
>NW_026623520.1:169989-193293 GCF_030028575.1 Malurus melanocephalus | reverse complement strand
ACCGGCTTGGGAATTTTTGTATTGTAACTATGAAAGAAACCATGTTGCCAATTTGGCTGTTACATAGTTACAAATGTGAGACCAATGGCTCAGTTAAACTTGCCCAGGGGTTTTTTTAATGTCACAATTCAGGTTGGTCCTGTGTTATTGGTGTGTGTGTTCAGGCAATACTCAGCAAATGACATGAGTTTGGTCTGTTCACTGGCAATTCCTGGGAAAATTACAAAACTTCTACCTGTCTCCCTGCTGAGATTCCTAATTTCAGCAAAGCATTAAAGAATAGGCCTAATTCCCTTAGGACTGCAGTTTTCATTGAATTTTAACTAGTGCTTTGGTACCTTGACATATCAAAGCCAAAATAAGTTAATTTGTGGAAACAAGTGGGTGAGAATAAGGAAAATATAATCCCTGTTCAGTCTCATGTAAAGTATGGTGAAACAAACCTATGTGCAGAAGAATAAAAGAGTGTGTGTGAGTCTTCTGATCACTTGAAAATATAGGGAAAGGATTGTTGCTGGGGTATTTTGACTGATTACCCCAAATGTTCACTAAAACAACCGTTAGATAGTAAATGTGGGTACCAAATGAAGTATCTCCAGGAAGGGTGTGTTTATTAAGAAGCTGCAATCAGAATGATTGAATGGGATGCACTCGAGGATGTTTTGTTTTGGGTGGCTCACAGTCTTCAATCTAAGTTTTAATCAGAAGTGCTGTGGACATGGCAATAGAGAGTGGAGCCATCTGCTCTCTGTAGATTATTGTGTGTGTGCACATTTGTATCCCTCACCTTATGGATGTGTGTGAACGCTGAAGGCATTTGCTGTGTGCTCACACACACACTGCACACATAAATCATGTGCATATTAATAGTTTAATCTTCTTATAATGTTAGTGACGGGAAAAATATTATTGGTTGTAGCTGAAATTTGCTATAATTATACAATAAAATATATCACATTCTAGTAATAACCTCAAAAAGGGTGACAGATCTTAGCTTGTGTGTACACTTCAGTGCTTTGTTGAACCAAACTCAGAATTCTGAAAGACTGAAATGCAAAGGAAATAATGGCCTGGGAGCTATTGAAAGCTGTGGGAGTTATAAGGCAGTGGACAGGATTTGGAAAATTCAAGAAAGTACAAGTCTATAGTGCAACATGCAATACCAAAGCACTGAATTGTCTTTAGTATTAACCTGCTTGGCAGCAAAGCCCCCACCTTTGCCAGCTGGGGCTGTCAGAGGACCTTGCTTGGGGGTGTCCTGCAAGAACCAGGCTGTGCTTAGAGAGTCACTGATGAGCCTCACCCAGCACCTACAGCCTGAGCGTGGCAGAGCTGAGACCCTCTGCCCTCCCAGGCTCTCTGCTCCATAAGGCAGGTTTTTCCTCCCAGCACTGCCAGTGTGAACATGGTGCTGTTCCTGGTGGCTCCCAACCCTCTCCACTCCCTCAGAGGCACTGCAGGACCTTTCCTCCCTCTCTGACCCCTCCTACAGCAGCTCATCCCACTGGCTGCACATTCTTGGGGCACAGCCTGAGGAGGGTGAAAGCCAGCCCTTTGCTCCTCTGCCAGGCCCTCCACCAGTATAGAGCAAGGGATGGTTCCTCCCTGTGTGCAGTACTTGGCTCTTCCCCTTGCTGAGCTGGAGGAGAGTCCTGCCAGCCCCTTTCTCCAGGCTGYCAAGGCCCCTCTGCTCGGCAACAAAGACCACTTTGTACTCACCATTTGGAATGACACGGCTTCTTCCTCACAGTTAAGTTCTGTGTAGAGACACYGAGCAGAGTATTATAAAGACCTAAGGGAAAGTACATTTCTTAAGACTCACTGCATTGCTTTCTATTCTCCTTAGTTTAGAGCAATTCTTTTCTTCTTTCTCATCCTGTCTCTATTAGAAACAAAAAAAAATCCTATTCAGATTTTAAACTTTCAAATATTAAGCCATTTACATTTTCTCCTTATTCAAAAGCTGCTCAACACCGTAGAATGGAAAAACATTGCTAGAAATGCATATTCCAATTTAAATGCAATACCAGGCATCTTACACCACATACCAGGTGTAAGACAACTCTTGTCAAAATGCTGAAGAAAAACCCAATACTATACCATTTATTTTTAAGCAAATGATTTGTTTTTCTTTAAAATTAGATTATTCTGATAAATATTTGTCATTAAGAAAGAAACCCCCGACTATCCTTTCCTCTCCAGCCAAGCAAGGCTTTCCCACACTGGTGAAAGCCTTCCCACAGTGGGAAATGTGTATGCTTGGGAAGGGGCAAAGTGATGTGAGTCTTCGGGGCTCCTGTTTGAGAAGATGGGAACCACCAGCCCTGGGGAGGGGAATRAGCAGTCCAGCCTTCAGCTGAAGGCTGAAGTTTTGTAGATGAACCAGTTGAATATCMYAGAAACAAGGAACTTGGAATATTTYATTAGAAAGTACTTAGGGGGTGGGTACTTTATGTTTGCATTCACATAGGTGAGTGGATTTTCCCAGTCTTGAGGAAAAAAAAATGTATTCAGGCTTTGGTAATCTCTCCTTGTATTAGTTGGGAAGGACCTCTGATTTAACTAGAGATTTGACTGATTTAAACTCCTCAGTGATGAAGTGGTGGTGTCAGAGATAAGCAGTCACACTGCCAACTGTGCTTTGGGTCCTCACCTTGGTATCCTTTTAAAAATCTTGCTCTTCCTCTGCAGCCATGGATTGTGGTTTTGTCACTACATGCAATCTCCTCCTCATCCTTCTGTTTCTTTGCTGCCTTTGCTGCCTTTGCTTCTTTGGTTGTGAGAAGAGATAGCTCTAAAAATAATGMCTGTGCCACGTTATTTCTCCCTTATAAATTGTTAATGCAAGGCAGGCGTCCTTAGAATTACCTGAGCTTCACACCTTCCTGTCATTTCTTATTGCTCCCACTGACCCCTGCAGAACTAGCACCAAACAGAAATGACCTTGATGAGGCAAGGGCTACAATTTGCATCCACTATTTGAAAGCAGCCTCCTTCTGCAGGGAGAGACAAGGCCGAAGACTATTTCTCCTTTTCATACAGCACAAGWCCTTGTTCAAGATGCACAAAGGGTTCATTGTTCAAAGTACCCTGACCACATGATTGTAGGTGGCTTATCCCAGGACAAGGAAGGTAAGGCAGAGAAACCTCTCGGGTGCCTCTGGCTGGGACACTCYCCCTCCAGCACATCTGATGCTTGCAGATGGCGCTGTGAATGTGCAAAGGGAGGCACACATCTGCCTGCTCATGGAGATTAGAGCCTTTCCCTGGAAAAACATTCCCAAGTGTGATTTTCTGTGGGGAAACTGAAGCAGAGGTTTTTTTTGCATAAAAGGTGTGGGTTGTTTTTTTGGGTTGGTTTGGTTTGCGGGATGGAAGGAGGCAGGGTAGTTCATCTCAAAGGCCTTAATATTGGCTCAAGACCTTTTTCTCTCATTAGCACCTCTCCTCCTTGAGATGTCCCACTGGTGTTCCACAGCAGGGAACAGAGCCCTGGCACTGCAGAGAGCCCCTGCCATGGCTGCAGGGGTGGGCAGTGTTCTGGCTGGTGCACGGGGGAGGTAGATCATGACATGCTGACTGACATAATGGTGTTTCCCACGGCTTCAGACAAATGCCTGCTCCTCTSGAAGTCTCCAGTGAGTGAAAAAGACTACACACAACACTTCCTTATGAGGCCTCCCATACCAAAAGAAACAATGCAGAGTCAGTGCCACTTGTATCCATGGGAATTGGGCTCCATGCAGTGCACCCAGCAGTTTCGCTTCTTTGACTGCTCTGCCCTGCACCCAAGCCAGTGCCAGAGCAGTTCCCTTACTCGTGGTATGCAGGCTGCAGTCCTTGACATCTCCCTTCTCTGCTCTTTGCTGTGTGAGTGCCTCAGCCGAGGCCTGACATGCACAGAAAACGTGGCCAGCAGCTCCTTCCAGAGCACATCTGGAGAAACCTCGCTGTGTGCTTGGAGTTTCTGCTAAACCAATGTCTGTGTGATCCACAGCTGGCTGTTTTAAAATGAGCACTTGATGGCCTGGTCTGCACTGCTCCTGGAGAAAGGTTTGGGACCTGCTTTGTGTGTGTCCCCTTGCTGGCTGCCTCACAGACAACCTGTGTGGGGACACTTGGCAGCACACCAAAGGCCAGGACCTTCTCAACACAGATCGGTGAATGCATCCACAGAGACAAAATCATCTGGCTAACAGCTCTGGAGCTGCTTTGAGCTGAGGCCTTCCAGGTTTGTGTCAATGGTTCAGGCAGGTGAACTTCTGTGTTTTCCTGTCATACCTTAGATGGAACACAACTGGTGCCTCGAGAGAGAGCAGTGTAGCTCAGAGAGCAATGATGAGAGCAGGCGCTGAGCTGGAGGAGCAGATGAAGRGCACAGGACCCAGACAATGTCAGGGCAAAGATTTGTTGCAGCCTTTGTAGACCTGTGGTTAAATACAAGACATGTTTAAACCAACAAACTCAATTTATCACTTTCCAGTTACATGATCATCTGGAGGTCAGCACAAGCCCTTTACCATCCATTCTGTTGTGATTTTAAGCTAAAGAGGGCTGACTCCATGTGCTGCAATCATCTCTCTTTGACTGGTGCTCACTGCAAGGAATGAAACTGCTACTCCTCCTCCCATGTCATRAGACGGTGATGTCTTCCTCTGGGGAAATCTGAGACCTTGGCTCTCAGGGCATGTGGGAGTTCACATGGCTGCTGTGATGATTTCTGRAAAAGTGCTGGAGCTGTCCCTGCCCTCAAAGTTGAGGTAGAGGCCAGAGCTGAAGGAGTGTCAGTGTCTCCTGTGGCTGTTCTGGGTTTCAGTGACTGCCTGTGCTCTGCTTTGCACTGATTGTGTACCTTGCTCAGGGCCTGCTCAGTCACCTCTGATGTGCAAGGGGGGGTGCAGATGAACCCACTGGTTTGTGACCTTACAAAGCAGGGAGCCAGAGACCTGGTCAGCCTGCATGTGAGGGTTACTGGGGATCTGATACTCCCTGCAGACCGTGGCTCTCTTCAGTAGTCTTTGAAGTGAGGGTTTTTGTCTTACAGCATTCTTGCTCCAATTTCAGAAGTGCCTTTGCAAGAGGTCAGTTGAGAGCTGAACCAATGCCGAACCCATTCAAAATATTTCTTTATCATAGTACACTAAAGGGAAAAATGTGTCTTCACACTAGAGATAATGCTCTTGTCCAACAATAAGGTCCTCATGTTTGTCTAGCCATCTGAGGAAGCCAGAATATTGATGTTAAAAGCTGATTGGGTGTTTTTAAGAATTTACTTCCATGAAGATTTTAATGACTGTATTTTAACTACTGTTTTCTGGTCACAGGTTTTAGACTTGCAGCAAGGTCAATATTCACAGACTGTCTCTTCTGATATTCATTCACAGATGACCAAACTGATGCTTAAAATGTTGCATTTCATCAGCTCTCCCCTGGAGATTCCTTCCCTTTTGCCTCTATCCCGTTCATCTCCCTTCTGCCAGCACTGTACATGTTTGCCCTGTGCTTCCATTTCAGGCAGGCACATTTTGCACCCCTTCCAAGACATGCATGGGTCAGGGGTCCCTCTCACCTCACCCTGCTGCTCAGGAGGCTTAGGAAAGAAGTGTCAGGGCTTGAGATTCCCGGTGGAGGCCGGGAGGAAATGGGCAGCAGATGCTCAAGCCATTAGGTGACCAGAGGCAGGAAATAATGACATTCCAGAAAGGCCTCTTGCCCCCTGAACACCACGACCACCAGCAGCTCATCCTTCAAGCCTCAGGCTGAAGGGTGCCTTTACCTAGGRAATGGCATGAAGCCATGAGGGCCATGAGTTTTGAGGCTGAAATTGCTGGTGCAGCATAGCATACATTGTTAAATCAACTAGCTTATTGCCATTGTTTAAAACTGATCTCCCATTTGTATTTGCACAAACCCATGAATGGTAAATTATGGGAAGAAAAGGGTGCCTTCAAAAATCAGCTGTAAATAATTAGGAGAAAAACAATAAAAGGAGTTATTTGGTACTGGCTTTTTTCTCTGAAGGGCTGGTAGAAGTATTTGCCTCACCTATTGTCAATATGCAGAGATTATTTTCATCCCAATACCTCCGTAAATTATCTGACAGCAAAGCTGAGCTTTGCCCTGCTTAATGTGCATCAAGTGAACTGATGCAGGAAATGCACACTGTGTGGTCTGCCACACGTCCAGATAAGAACTGAAGAAAAATGAGGGGGTGGATGGATTGTTTGCCCAGAGACCAGAAGGCTCCAGAAGGATCACTCACAGCCTCTAAATATTGGAAATAGGYGGAGACTGGGTGGATCTTTCTAATTACAATTATGTTCCTTCGGGACAAACTGTCCCATGGGGATGAACTGGCACAACTCAACCATTGTTTCTCTAAGAGGTGCGTGGGCATTAATCCCAAATGACTGGTGCAGGGTATTGTTCTGTAGAGATGTTGCTTCCTTCAGCTATTCAAGGGGCGAGGCTGTGCCTCCAAAGCCTGCTCATACAGCTTGTATTTTATTGTGTCTTTGCCCTGATATACAGTGACCTGAGAGGGCAGGATGACCGGTCAGCACTGAATAATCCCAAGTGCTGATTCTTTTATTTTACCAAAATTGTTCCATTCTTACCCCTTTTGTAGAAAGCTGCTGGGAAAGTGCATCCAACTAAGGTACTTGCAGTCTTTGGCTGTCTCCTTTGCATTTCCTGTCCTCGGGGGCTGACTGGCCTCCCTGGTGTTCAGGTTGTGCTGCTGCTCTCCCCCTGCCAAACCTTTCTCTCTGCAGCCTCCCCATTCTGCTGCTGCTGCTTTCATGAAGAGCTGTTCACTTGTACTTGCTCATGATTAAAAATCTCATACCTGGAAATGGCAGGCTGAGGCTGTAGCTGAAGCTGGGAATGAAATCTGTTTACAGGATGCTCAAGAGGAGGAATGTTTCTGTCTGCCCGATTCACCATGCACTGGGGAAAAAAAAGGAAAATTAAGGGGTCAAGAAAGCCTGGAGAGCAGAGAACAGAACAGATGCCAAAGAGAAGCCTTTTCTGCACAGTGTGCTGAGGAAGCAGAACTAACCTTCAGGACAGCATGTACTAACGAAAATTAAGCTAGTGATTACCACTCAGATGAAAATTGTGATTTCTTTCACTACAATTGCAGAGAAAATGGTGTGGGGCTGGGAGGGGTTGCACTGTAATTTAAAGCCAAATGCGGCTAGAAAAGGGGGCAAGAAATAAGGTGAGCATTAAGAAACTGAATGGAGCCTCTGGAGCAGAGAGGTCAAAGAGTTGAAAAAGGAAGTTCTTGGCTGCTTAAGCCATATCTTATTTGCTCTAAGGTCTCCATTAATGTGCCCTTTCGAAAGACGATGGAAGTCAGTGCTTGGAGGGGGAGTCCCAGAATTAAGTGTGGGCTGCAATTTAGTGGGGATGGGAGAAGTGAAGAAGTTAGATGGTAAGGAAATGATATGTGCAGGGACAGATTGCCCTAAACCTCACTAGAAATTTCCCRGGGAGTATCACTGCCTCCCACTGCTCCCCAGCTGGAGGCTGTCACAGGTATTTTCCATAAGAAAGCAAACAGTACAGTTCTACTGCTTTTAGCTGCTGCTTTAGCTCCTGCACCAAAGTGCGAAGGTGTTAAAAACATTACAAGAAAATGGATCTTGAAAATGTTTCTGACGTGTCTTAATCTTTCCAGTATGTGGCTCCCTAATAGTAACAGAGCAATTTTCTGCTCAATATTTCTACAAAAGCTCTGTGTGGCACTGATTCTCTGCTGTGAAGGATTGTAGCCTCTGGAGGTCTCAATTCCAGAAAAGATCTAAGCAACCGAAACAAGAGTTTAATGAGATGAAACGTGTGTGGCAATGTTAGCCATGACATTATCAGCTTTGCTGCTGCTGCTAAATCCCAAGTGCATTTTCTATCCCAGCAAGCTTCGGTAAGATCCCCAAGGGTATTTCTTTTCCCCCAGCACMTGGGTAATGCCATGCCATGACTCATCTGCTTTTGTCCTGCCAAAGCATGCACAGTTCTGTGCACTACGACAGAGCACCAACATTCGGATCAGCTCTATCCATTACCTGTTTGGTCAGTTGTCTTCTGGGTGAAAATTTAGTGACACTTGCAGGTGTGTATCTACATGTAGGGTATATTTTAAAGAGAGCTATATACCTGTATTAGCTAGTTTGGGTGAATTAGCCCAACCTCTGCTTTCTTTTCCAGCTGGATTTTCAGTCAGACTTCCAGTAAAGTGTTAACAAAAGGCAGGTGGAGAAAAGGAACTCGGTAACAGCTACAGGAGCCCTCGCTCACATCTCCTTCTGTGAACTTCACTGTAGARCTTCAAATGTCACATTTCCTCCATGCACGATAAAAAAGTCTCAGTTGAAAAGGCCAGGACAGCTTGACTCTGCTGCCCACACACCGATAGCCTGACAGCAGTGAAAGCCAATGGCAGTAAACAGCAATCCTAGCAACCTGGACACGATAGGCTGAGGACACTCTCTGCCTGGAATAACTAACAAACAGCAGCAGTGACAGCATCTCCCAGTCCTTGCATGTGCCTTGTGAGTAATCAGTGCCCCTCTCCCCTGTCCTTGACRGCGTTCTTTATGAATACACAGCTCCTCACTGTGTCAGTCTTCTCATCTTTTCCTCTTTAGCACTGCTCCATCTACTTGTCCCCTTATTTTGAAGTATGGGGTGCAATGTGCTTTTGCACTTATGGTACATKGGTGCAGTGAATTGCCAGATGCCTTAACAGCTACTCTCTCCCATTCTGTGTGACCATGTGCATGTGACAAGCCCTCAACTGTCCCATCTTTTCAGTGCTAATGCTTGGACTCTGCAATTGTGTCGCCCAAATGGGAACTTTCTTTGCAGAAGAAAATTTTACTTCCCATGGTGTTGTCAGCCATAATAGTTATTGTAGATTCAGCTGAAACTTCCAAACACATATGATCTGGTTGAYTGAAGTTTTAAGTATGAACTGAGTGTCACAGACCACAAAATATTTATGAGCAAGGGAAAGTGCACAGCTCTTACCACAATCCTGTCAGTATTGTGGCAGAATCTGTTTGATTTAGCACTAAAGTGGCTTCCTCACCACTGAAAGATGAAAACAGACTGCATTGAAAGAACCTGTGAGTTTCAGTGGCTGATTTCTCCTTTGAATAGAGCTCTTAATTTTTTTTTTACTAGAAAGGAACTATTCACRAAATCCATGGTTGGCTCACGCCTAGAATTTTATTCAATCCATTCAAAAAATAGACAGAACTGTAAGGTGGCACATATTGTCAGAGTACAAATGTCACATCTTTATTTATACAGTTGATTAAGACAGTGAAATAATTGCCCTGGGTGAGAAATTAATTAGGGGTCTTCCATGAAAGGACAAGTCTTTAGGTAAGCATTACACAAATGTATGTGATTAAGCATAACTTTTTCTATTCTCTATAAAAATATAAACAGCATTTTCAAAATGTCTTTAGATACGCATGTTGAGATCATCTAACATGGCATCAATGTACTGACAGAACATAGGGCCTGGGCATGTCAAACCACATTTATTCACCCAGACAAAACTAAAACACTTTGTTTTAGCCTCAAACATAATATAATGAAAGAAACAATATCAAAGCAAAGACACACTAGTGTGATGTTCCTCTTCTCACAGGAATTCCTAATTTTTATTTTGTTTGTAGTTTTTGTTAATATGGCAACGACTAAGACAAAARTGGCACTTTAGCACAGGTTAATTGTAACTCAGGATCAAGTATAACTTGCCTTTCCCAGAAAGTAACATTGCTAGAAAGTGACATTTTGTCGGGATCAAATTAAGGGCTCTCACTGACATGTTTTGCCTGTGCAGTATTACTTTGATACAGACTGTAGCATGTGATAGGAGGATAAGTGCAAATCACAAGGGCAGAATCTTGGCTTCCCAGAGAGCAAAATCAGGTGGGAAATGTAAGACTGAACAGTATTTTAARGGCAAAAAAACCCCAACAAAGCAACCAAATGAACAAAATTAAAAAAATAGAAAATTCATCTAAACTTTAAATAGTGGGATGCAGGGTGTTCCTGGTACAGCTGTCATAAATGCACCCTGGGTTTTCCAGGGATGCAATCTGATAAGCTAAACACCTAATCATTGTTGCAAGAACTTATTGGACCCACACAGATTAAAAGGTTCAGATATACTGATTATATTGGTCACAGGTCTAATCACATAATTTCCTTTTTCCAATCCTAAATTTTAACCAGAGCAGCTCCTCCATTAACTCCATGTTTATATAGCAGAGCACTCGATGTTTCAYTTGACTAGCACAGATGCCAACAAGGGCTGATACCTTTCAGTTAAAGTGATCCACAAGAAACAAAACCTAAGGGAAGGGTCAGGTTTCAGATAAAGGCTGGACATTTTGAACTCTGGACAAAGTGACAGGTATCTTTGATTCTCCTGGTGCTGGCGCTTTTGTGACTGGGTTTGCATGGGCTTTTATATCAGCTATTCTCTCCTTAAATCTTTGTTGGAGGTACTTCTCTTCTTTGGAGTAATTTTTAGCAAAAGCAGACATCAGCAGACACGCTGCCACGGTGGACCCTCCAACACAGAACAAGATTGCTCCTGCCAGCTTGCATATATCAAGGGACCCATTGAACTGAACAGCACGGGTATCCACAACAACAAAATCATCCTTCCCAAGGGCTTCGATTTTCGGTGGCACAAGAAAGCCCACTACAAGAACAGCTACACCTATCAGCATAAAAGCCGTCCCAGAGATGAGTCCGACCTGGAAAACAAAGAAACAAACAAAATTCCAATTAATTTCCAGTTTTTCCACTTCCCTTTTTGGTTTTCAGTCGGGAAGTGCTCCTAGGAGGCGTTTCTCTTTCACTGTGTCTTGCAGATACAGTTCTCTCCTAGGAGTTATTTTTTCTTTTAGGATATAAGAGGCCCTAGTAGAACTAGAATAAATGAAAAAACTGTCTTTTTACAACTCATGTTTATGTAATTGAGTACTGACATTTCTGGAAACAATGGAATTTGCATTGCTATCTCTGAATAGCATTTCATGTTGAAAAGGTCCCATCAGAAAGAGGAACACAGTTTAACTCCAGTGCTGTGTAACTGATTATTTCTTTAGCTTCAGATGGTGGTTAGCACCAATAGTTCAGTGTCTGCTGGTAGTCTGTCATATCCACCACTTGCTTTTACTTCATGTGATGTCTTTCCTTTGGAGGAATTAGAAGGAAGTTGCTATTGTCATGAGCAAATCACAGAGTGTTTATAGCGTATTTCAAGTGTAARTTCAAAATTTGGTTCACCCAGAAAGTTCCTGGGGGAAGGGAACATTGCGGGGTAGGGATTGGATGGCCTCACAGGCCACACCCAACTTCTGCTCTTCTCCAATTCTGTCAAATACTCTGACCTTAATGGAGATCTTTTGGTTTTCTTGATCCCTAGGTCACACTCTGCTCTTAACCTACCAGTCCAATTCCCACAATCTGGCAGGACTRTTATGGGTGTAGAGCTGAGGTAAACTACACTTCCAAGATGTTGGTGGGGCTCCCAGATAAGACTTTGGTGTTCAGTGACATTGGGGCAGAGAAATTTAATGATACAAAGACCCCAGTGAGCTGATGTATTTTGGTAAGAGTGCTCTGCTCTCACACATAGTTATTTGGCCATCTCTGGCAAAACTGAGTAGCAAAAAGCCTTTCTGTATGAATACTTAATACCACCAGCTACACAGGGAAAATCCTGAAATGGGAGTTTCTCTCTCCAGTAAAAAGCAACAGGTAATACCTTCCAGAATACAGAGCTCCACCTGCTCGGCGATCTCTGGATCTGAAAATCATCCTCATACTCCCAAATCGAAGCTGTGCAGTCCTCATAAAACTGATGCAGGTAGGAGCGAACTCCATAGCGTTGGTACCCTCCCTCGGTGCTGCCCTGCGCGTGCTTGGACCCGCAGATGTCAGCATAGGAGCTCATCCTTCCTACCTGCAACGAGAGGTTTCACACAAAGCAGATCATTATCGGTGTGGCAGGAGAGCAAAGATGGCTGCAAACTCTCCAGATGTGATGAAAAGAAACRGCTCAGGAGAGACCTTTCCCTCAATTTTTTGTAAACCAAGAAATGATCCGAGTAYAGCTGCATGCAGTGACTCAGCTCAAGGAACTCAGTGACTTGGCACAGCATAGCCCAAAGGTGCTGTAGGGAACATTCCCTCCCATACACACGGTGCTCGCTCCTCATCTTTCACACTAATGTGCTACTGTGTTTCCATGGAGACTGAAACAAGCAGGATATGCCAGGTAACAAAATCCAGCATCCCTCAAGGGCTCAAGTTGCCTCTCTTCCATACTGTCTCTGTCAGTAAACTGGAGCTTGCCACCTTAGGAACTTTCCAAACTGCTGGGTAAGAAGTGTTTTTTAATTTTTTTTTTCTGAGCTTTTGAAGTGCAGGACTAAGCATTGATATACCCTTCCCAGCCAGAGGAAACAGAGGCAAAATAAGTCCTAGACAGATTAAAAGAGTATATAACTTGGACTTAAACAGGGATATTAAAAAAAAAAAAATTAAAAATGCAATGCTATAACAGCATCACTCTGCTCAATGAGAGTGAAATGAAAATATTAAACTTATGTCAAAGTATGCTGTCTTGGAGACGTCAATGCCCAAAGGTCCTGTTGTCAATGCCAAGGTCCTGTTGACCTTAATAAAATCTGAATTTTGCCCACTATGAAAAGCATCAACTAAGTGTTCTACTCCTTCCACTTCATGGAAATTCTGACACATAAAATCTATATTTAATTATGCACGTCCAAGGCCTGAACTTGCTTGCGCAGGTGTGATGCTATTGAATTCATTGAAATAATACTAGCCCCTAAAAACAACCTGAGCAATAGCTCAACATTGCTTAAGCTGTTTGGCTTCTCTTAAAAGAAGTTCAAAGARCTGTAGTCCAAAGGGAACTGTTAATCAGAACTTGCACCTGAATGTCATGGCTCAATTTACATCAGCTTCAAGCAGTACGTCAGATTTCCAAAGTAGTTTCACTTGGACGAAGATTTGATGTGCTCATGGCAGCTGGGACCTCCCAGTTTTGCAGATCTCTGCTCTTTGGGAATGGGCAATCTTGCTGAGTACAAAATACCTGAGTATGCAAGCCTTCAAATTAAGGAGAATCCAGAAAATACTGGTGAGGAACAGCAACAGTCTTACTGAAGCTTTTGGCTGGCTCAGCTAGAAATCAGTGCTGGTATAAACGTTGAACTTCCAGCCTTTGGGAATCTGTATTCTTCGTTCAGGAATAAAGGTGAATTTGCTTTTTCCTCTTTACAGAAACCTGTTATCTTGAGGTTTTATTTATTTTGTAAATCTAATATGCATTTAGTTTGGGATTTCATGATCTCAACATCTTATAGCTGCAAATATATCTCTTACAACTCAGTAATGAGGTTTCAAGGCTCTCACAGAAGTCATGACCCAGTGGAGGAGGCAGCCCATGTGTTGCTAAGGGACCTGCCAAGGGCCAGAGGGATGATTGCTGGCAAGTGAGCTTTGCAGAGCAATAGCGGTAGCACCAGGCACAGCTTCTCTCAGGAGCACCTYTTTTTGAACACCAAATTGCCTCTGTACCCCCTGCAAGTTTCCCTTTTATACATCAGCCAGTGTAAAGCTTTAGGAAACTAAAGAAGTACTCTCCAATCCTTGTGGGATTGCTCTCTGCTAGTAGCAGATGGGCTTGCTTTCTGCYAGTAGCCCCGCACCAGTGTCCTTCAAGGTGCTGGTCTTCCAAGAAAAACAGGCAGGGTGGGGAGAGACCTTGAGACAGCAGGAAACTCCTGGGCAGCACCAGTTGCTCACCATGTGAGCAGGGAAAGCCTGGCCCTAAAGCCACCCTGTGTCAGGCTATACACAGCTAACATTGATGTTTCCMGCTACAGTCAATATATTGAAAAACATTTGTTTGTGTTGTGGTTTGAGCCCAGCTGGCAGCTAAGTACCTTGCAGCCACTCGCTCACCTCCACCCCTTTGCCTAGCTCATGTCAGCTGTCCTGGCTGTGCTTCCTCCCAGCTTTTTGTGCAGCTCCTCACTGGCAGAGCATGAGACACTGAGGAGGTCCTTGGCTTGGGGCAAGTGTGAAAMAACAACCATATCAGTGTGTTATCAATGCTGTTCTCACCCTGAATCCCAAACACAGCACTGTAATGGCTACTGAGAAAAAATTGAACTATATCCCAGTTGAAACCAGGACAGTGTGTTGTGCCTTTTTACCATGTTATGAATTTTTGAACACTATCATTATCTGAGGTACAAAAAAATCCCAAAGTTGTGGTATGTATACAAGTATACAATCTGAACTATCGTGGGGAAAAGCTGTAAGCTATTTTACTTTTGGAGGCTGTTCTTCTGTGAAAGAACTCTTTTTGTTTCCATCTCTCATTATGCTGTTTATTCCCTACCCGAAAAAGAGAGGAAAAGAAGCCCTCTTTCATCACTGCCATCATTTCTTCAWCAGCTAGCTTCCATCTTTAACAGCACAAGCACTGAGGAGTTCTGCCCAACTCATAAACACACCTTAGGGGGAAAGGAGAAGAGGAAAAAATGGTGTAATTTACCATAGCTGCCCCACCTCTCTCTACAGCAGGGTCACACCACCTATACCTCAGCGATAAGAACACTTTACATCCATATCCCTCAACCCATCTTTTGGTTAAGCAGATTTCATCTCACACATTAGAAAGAGAATAAAGAGGTTAACTAAAGCTCTGCCAAGACTCATTCTCTTGGATCCTCAGATCACATCAATCCTACCTACTTAATAAATTATGTTTAACTCCTGGCCAACTTAAACCATTCAGGTAAGCAAGTTTAGCATCATATAATGAGCAGAATGGAAGCTATTTTCTCTAGGTTTAAGTGACTCCATAAGGTCAACACAGGGAAGAACCAGAATTAACATGACCAGATGATGTGAACCTGCCAAAGCTTGCTTGTACCACTCCAGTTGCAATCAGGAGTATTCAGAAAGGAGATGAAGCATATTGCTGAGTCTGAACCAGCAACTTTAGTTATTATGATTAATTCAAGAAAACTCAATCTGACATGACAACTGTATAAACATGATCTTGCATTCATTGCACTGTCTGTATGTTCTGTCAATATAGAAAAAGAAGGATGCAGTGTTTCTAACAGCTTGATGAAGAACTGCCTGTAATGACCACACTGCCTGGAACCACTTACATGACACATAGACACTTTTTCTTTAACAATCAAAAAGGCTAATAGGTGGTTTTGGTCAGGTATATGAGCAAAATGATAAATAAGAGCTGGGAGGTGAAATAGAAAACAAAAGAATGATCTTATGTTTCAAAGAGAAAAAGTTGTGATAGCACCAAGTAGTATGACCTTTTAAAATGGAAGGAAAAAAAGAAAAAGGACTGCCAGAATTATTCATTCTTTTCAAGCACTGGATAATATTAATTCTACTGAACATCTTCTTCATGGCCAGACTCTTTCATTTATAAGTAATCTCCTATCTTTTGCAAAATACCTTGCCCCATAAGAGACAAGAGGTGGCCCTCCAACCCTGTATGAAGGAGCCTGATAATCTGGCCTAAGATGGTTTCTTCTCTCAGCTGCAATGTGAATGTAATTCTCTTGCTACTTCCAGTTAGGACACAAGAACTGAAACAGTCAGAGAGAAAACAGTCCTCCACAAGTAAGAAGGAAATGTGTCACAGCATCAATTTACATTGGATGAATAAATACTGCAGTAGCTATGATCTCTTGAGTGTTGTGTATTTGCATGTCTCGCCTTCAGGGCTGAGAAACTAAACATTGAAATGTTGGGAAACTTTTGCTAAAAGGAGAGTCACTTTTACCCAAATCTGTGTAATGCACGATCTGAAAACATGCATCCAGGCTGAAAGGAGTGGCTTAATCATTAAGTTTTTCAGAGCCTAAACCCAAGGTGTTTGGGAAAATGTGGGATGTAGGATCACAGCTTCAGAGCACACCACTGCGTAGTAGCAATCCATCCCCTAGCAACTTTTGTTTCCATGGCAAATGCTGTCCTGTTTACTTTGAGCTTTACTATCCTCTGCTGATCTGTGGAAATGTGATTGTATTGGTGAACAGATTAAAAGATGAACAAGCTCTATGAAAAATTAYCCAATAAATTTTCCAAATACTTTGTTTTCTTGTGCAAGGGCTGAACACATTTWAAAAAATTAAAATGCAAGGCACTGACATCTCAAAAGCAGAACAAAAGGAAATAAAGATGTGTCATCGCTCTGTGACACTACACTGTAGTAAGCCACAAATGTAAGCCACAAATGCTGATGGCTGGCACAGGTGAAGTCACTCTCCCCCTTCTTCAGACTTTCATACTTCGACCCTTCTGTTCAAAGAGCCATGTTTCCAGTCCTTACCTACAGAGAGCGTTCTTTGCGAAAGCGAACACTGGCATAAWCAGACTGCCTTCGATAGCAGTCTCCGAGGTGGCCTTTCTGCTGCCTCCTGCTCTCCCAGAGCTGCCCGGGCCGAGCCGCGCTCCGCCCGTGCAATGCCCTGCCCTCGCTCGGGGCTGCGGCACTGCCAGGGGCACCTGCAGCCGCTCCCTTCAGGACAGCCGGCACGCCTGGCAGGCTCCCGGGGACACTTATTCACCCCTGCCCTGCACCGGGGATGCGAGCACATCTCATCCTCTGTTCCCGGGGGGCGGCCCCGCCCGCTTCGCCGCCGCCAGGGGCCGGAGCGGGATGCTCTCCATCTCCCCTCTCCCGGCCGAAGCGGAACAACTCCGCAGCGCCCGCACGCCGACGGGATCTCGGCCCCCGCGACCCTGGCGGCCCGGCGGTGCTCCGGGGGCACAGCAAAGCCCGTCCCGGCCGCCCCCTCCCCGATCCCCGGCGGGGCAGCGCGGCACCAGCCCGCCCCGGGAGAGCCGCGTCACCGGGCGGCAGGCGAAGCCCGGGGCTCCGCCGTATCCCCCGTCCCTTCCGCGGGATGCTCGGCGCCGTCCCCCGCCGTGAGCCCGCCGGCGGCCGCAGGAACCCCCGCCGAAGTGCGGAGCCCAAGTTTGCCGAGGGGCCGGAGCGGCGGCGCCGCGGTTACCTGTCCCTCCCGGCGCTGCCCTCGGCCGGCGAGCCCCGCGCTGGCGGCGCTAGCTGCGGCTGTCCCGCCCCGGCCCCATCTCCGCTCTGCGCCGCCGGCCCCAGACAGCACGTATTATGTACGTCCCGGAGCGCCGCTCGCTGCCGCGCCGTGCCTGCGCACTGAGCGCCGCCGCCGCCGGCCGCGGAACGGCGCCGGGCCGAGCTCGCCACGCCGCCCCCGCGCTCGCCACACCGCCCCCGCCCCAGGTCGCCCGTCCAGGGGCTCCCGGCGCTCCCCGGCTGCCGGAGCTCGGGGTCCCGCCGGCCGAGCCGCCCCCCGCGCCGGGCAGGCCCGCAGGGGCACGCCAAGGTCACCGCGGTGTCCTCCCCAGAGGCCTCGGATCGCGCACCCCACACCGCCTCCCCCTTTAGCTGGCATCCAAAACCGCAGGGAGCCGGTGCTATGCTATCTGTCCAGCCCAGTGGATGGACATGACGGAAAGTGTCCTGCGAAGGGATCTGGGGAAGGGAGTCGGTCAGCGGGAGACCGAGAGGGACTCCTCAGGGAGACAGAGGGAGGCTGAGGGCCAAACGTTGATGTCTGAGGGCTGGCCACACAGCAACAGGTTGGGTGTTCAGTGGGAAAAGATTTTCAGAAAACCAGTTTGGGGGACTAAAGAAGCTGGTGAGGAAAGGGTTAGCATGACAAGGCACTAAGAGCTGGAGATGGTAAAATGTATCCCACGAAGAGAGAATGTGTAATTCCTCTGGAAAAAAAAAATATATATGAGAATGCAAACGCCAAGGATTCTAAAGACTCGCACTGAAATGTGCACAGGAATAGTACTGTTGCAGCAGAAAAAGTGCATTAAAGTGAAATGGGGTAATAGTAGCCAAAGGGAAAAAACGGTGTTTTAAAAGTGCTTAAATCACTATAGTATAAAAAGAGGAAGGTTGGAGTAATGGTTTCATTAACAGCCCAAGCTTCTTTGAGAAAAATCCTGCATTTGATGACGACAGTAAGTTTGGGTAGTTGCAAACTAGGAATCATAAAAATAGCTATTAAAAAAAGAGCAAGTAAGGGATTAGATTTAGAGGAAGAAATGCTGGTTTCAGTGCATTTCATCTTGTCCTTCCAAAACTGTTACATCTTCCTTGTTTCAGGCAATGAGTAATACCAAAAAGCATTCTGACCTGAGCAGAGCTACTTCACAGCAGTGTGTGGTTCAATGAGTAGCATTAGCATACCCCAGCCCACAGCAGCTAGCACGTAATAAACTGACAATTGTTTGTGAAAAAAAAAAAAAACCAGGAAAATACAGAGAGGTGATAAATGAAAAGCCAGATTGATAAAATGAAAAGTGAGATAAAGTGATTGATAAAATGAAAATGAGAGTGATAAATGAAAAGCCAGTCTTGAAAGTGATTCTGAGATTCGTTGTCCTGTAAAGTTAACACATTGTAGTACATGTAGATTTACATGTACTATCACAGTTAGGACTGAATGCTGCTTTATCTCAGATCAAGAAGATGTCTTCTGTAGGAAAAGCAATTAATCTACATGATCAGTCCTCCCTTTGTTTACGAATCTTCTTTTGCTTACTTACCTTTTGACAAAAGCAATAAATAAAAGGAATGTGAAATACCTGTGTTGGCCCAGTTTTGTTTCCTAACTAGAAGTTATATGCTCGGCTAATCAAGACAAAGTAATATTTTAGCAATGGGAACATTTGCAGTAACACAAAAACTGATCGGTGAACTCCAAATTAATAATCCTGAATGTTAACCATTGGTAATATTGTAAGTTGRTTTTAGTGCACTATTAGCACATTAGGAAAACTTTGAACTCATCCTGAGATCAGAGCTGTTCTTGAAGTGTAGCTGAGCTTGGTTATGAGAAGCATTGAGCAGGGGATTGTAAATGTTCTGTTTAGCCTTGAAATAAGTGACATCACTGCAAAGAGGTTTTAGAATAGCAGGACCTGTAAGTCATGGTGGGACTCAGGGTTTGAGCTGCTGTTGTATGAAGGAATTTCCAAAGGTAAGTCTTTCTTCAATTATCAACTTTGAAAAAATTTAGACTGTGTTTATTCTGAGTACCTCACCTGGAAGTGGCATGGAGAGGAAGTGCAATATTCTACTCAAGCTGTAGATACCAGTTTGGGGTTGTTTTCCCTTGTGGAGAGGAAATGCAAGTCTAGTGCTTTCTTTATCTTCCATCTGCTGTTCTGAAGGTTTATAATGGACAGTAATGAGCATACTGAAGAAAAAATCCTGTCAAGAATTTCTGTAGGTGGTGGTGTTGGTTGCCATAGAGTTTACAGGCTTCTCTCTTACTGAGATGAAGTGATTTTATCAGCTGGTTTGATGAACACATCTTCGGTAGCTTCTGGGAGCCTGTGCTGAACTGGAGAAATTACAGCTTATAGAAAATATATTTCTCTTGTAGCAAAATGCAGCAATTGGTATGAGACTCATGTTCGCTGAGTTGCAGATGTCTGTTCCTATTTGCTTAATGGTAATGGCAGGATTCCAGAGGCTGTTCTTCTGTTTCACATGTTGTAGAAAGCTGCAGCCTGAATAGGTCTGCTGTAATGACATTATTGACACAGTTCCTGTCCTTACCTTCCTAAATGACTGTCTCACCTTCATGTGGAGAGCAAGGCCTGTAACACCGCCACTTCTGGGAAATCTACAGTTGACACAGATCCACAGGACCAGGACAAATACCCAATAGCTGCCTAAATATTTCTTGGGATTGTGATATTCAAATTCACCAGCACCAAGCCAGAAYGCTTTTCTGGCTTGTAGTCTCCTCAAAGAGCTGTGCTGCCACCATGGAGGTGCTCTTAAATGCCCRGAAATACTGGGGAGGAATGGAGCAAAAAGGCTCAGTTCAGGTCTGTAGTGCTGTTCTAGAGCTGGGAGGGTGTATTATGAAGAGTTTTTTAATTTTTCAAAACTTCTGATTCACAGCATRGTTTTCAAATCAAAGGGCCATCATTTTCAGAATCTAGACACACTGCCAGCTGCTGCATTCCTGTTTTATGTGAGGTGATTTGTCTGTTGCTATTGTCCAGAAATCAGTGCTTGGCTACTTGTCTGTCAGACATTGCTGCATTTCCCAGTGCTTTKTTCAAAGTGTTCTAGCGAGCAAAAATGATTAATTGTCATAATTTGTCATATTCTGTCATCATCACCTTTGGATATAGATTTGTTCTTGTCCTCTGAGCCAGAAACTCAGAATATGCTTCCTTGACAATCAAAATCATAAATCTAGGTGTTTTTTAGTTTTTTTATCTTATTCTGAAAATACATGGGCTAGGAATTGTTAGTTCTCTTTTTCATTCTTCTTGGTGCTGGTGAATTTGAATATCACAATCCCAAGAAATATTTAGGACCTGTGTAATCCAATCACATACACAAGTGATGGAAGATGTGACAGGGACCTCACATGAATCAGTGAACATTTGTCTGTGAGGGGATGYTGAATGAAGAGGAACAGGCAGTAGGAATTAAAAGTATTTTAGTGATCCATCTTCACTCAAAGACTGCCTCCATTCATCCTGTTTGTGTTTCCAGTGTTCAGTAAGAAACTTTCTTGCTCTTAGGCCTAGTTGTTGCCAAATAAGCTTTGCAAGTACAATGTTTTTGCATGGATTAGAGGCAGAAAACCTTAATTTAGGCCCAAATGAAACAGCAAAATATCAAACCCACTGTTTTCTAGAAGTGTCAATTGTTGGACAGCAAATGTGTGCCAGCAGAGAGTATTTTCTTTACAACAGCAGCTACTACTACCGCTAGACGGCTGTGTTGTTTTAAAATACATTGCCTATGAAGATTAGTGCCTGGGAGCTTGGGTTAATTTTTAAAATTTGGTTTCTCAAGGGAAGAGTAATTCAAAGCCAAGGGCAGACGAGGGGAAACTGTTCAGAATCATTAAGAGATTCAGTTTCTTTGGGAGGAGGTATGGTGTAAGGTATGCTCAAGTGCAGAGCTCCTCTGCCAAGGGAAGACTTTCCAGAGTGCTCTGTTCCCAGTGGGACAACCAGCCAGGGGCTGAGTTTCTGGGAGGCTGATCTGTGGCTGCCACGTGAGTGAGTTACGTGCTTGAGTGGGTTAGGCCACATCAGATGAGTTTCTCTCTTTGCTGTATTCCTGTCTCTGGTTTTCTCTGGTGAAGAAAAATGTTTGAACCAAAGAGTCTTCTGGTAACTCTCACATGCCTGTGCATTCTGTTCCCAGAGGTGAAGTTGCTAAATTTGCTTCACATGCCATATGCCAAGTTCTTTTGTGTTTTGGTGCCCACATGGAAATGAGAGCAACTGAAAATGACCTCTTCTGTGAATGCTGAGGGTCATGAGGATGACATTAATAACTACTCTCAAAATCCCCTGGAGTTTTAATATTTTATCTGTTTGATCTCTATTCCAGAAGTCATTATACTGTTTCCTATCATCTTTTGATAAACTGGTTGGCTTTTATAAAGCAACCATTGTAAGTTTATAATGCAATTACTCTGTGGTTGGTCTTTTCTATACCTTTATGTGTAATACAAATCTTAAGAGCAGGGCTGAGTGAAGTATTTTAATATGGTATAATCAATGTAAGCACAGTTTAAAAATTCATATTTTGATTATAAGACCAAAGATGGGAARGACAACGCTGTAATGGTGCTGTTGCCTGTGTATACTGGGAGTGTCTGAGTATGGTGGTGATCAGGCAKGAACCACATTGTCTSGAGAATGCTGTGAAAATCTTTGTGWGAAGGCATTTTCTGTTTCAAGTATTTTTTTGTTTATTGTCTGAAACAGTGCAGCTACAATGCATTTGTAATGTAATTAGCCATTATACCAAGCGTCAATTGCCAGGCTGTTACTGATTGTCTCTGAGTCCATATTTCTTGTTCAGAAAACACTGCTAGACTTAAGTGATGAAAGTCTCTCTCCAAACAATTACCTCCCAGAGAGCAGTGAGAAAGATTAGCTAAGTGCCATCTCAGCTTTCGTAACCAACTATAAATTTACTTTCAAAAGAACCTCTATCAAATGGCAACCCAAAGACAGCATCTATTGCTACAAGGCTCTCCAGAATTTTCAACCTCTATTTAGAAAGAAAAACCCCAAACTGAGGAGAGCATACACTGATTGTTCCTATGATTTATGGATGTTATGAAAAAATAAGCATATCAGATCTATCCACGGTGCTTGAGTAGTGACATAAGGGAAATATTCTCTTCTTTTTATCCAATCCAATAAAAATCTGGTTCCACCATTGATTCTGATGCACTTTCAGAGGGGGTGGAATTGGTGGGATTACAGGCAAGTATCCTCAAGAGACTAGAACATTAATATTTCTGACCTAAAAAATAGTCAGAATTTTGTGGTGATGCTGTCCACCTTAATTCACTGATGATGTTCAAAAGTAAACAGGCAGCAATCATGGGAAGACCAGTTCCATTCTCATGGACACCTGAGAGTGTCCAAATTCCAAATCACTCTTTGATACATAAGCCAGCAAGATTCCAATGTCAATATCATCCAATTGACATCATCCTCAGACTTTCATGTGGAACATTTAAAACATTGCTGCATTTCTGAATATGTAATAAGGACAGGTTGGTTGATATGAATCTACAGAGTTTTAAAACCCTTTTGTTTTCTATGACCATGTTTCACTGCAGGTGTGGTGCTCTGCAGGTGGTAGAGCTAAYTCAGCAGAGCACCTTTTCTCTCCAGAATCTTTAACCTCATAAGAGTTGTGTCCAGACTTGATGAGAAAATAGCACACAACACCCTAACAAAATATGTTTCCCTGTCTCTTTTCTTCTGTTTGCTTGCTTGGTGTTCTCTGAAGAATGAATTTTTAATGGGGAATTAAGTAACTTTTTCATTCYGTTCCCTTGTTTAATAGCTCAGGACAGCTGCTTGTTCTGGGTGTTTTGTGCTGAAAAGATTGAAGATTAGGGGACAGATCTTCAAAACTGCRTTGGGATCTAATTATTCAGTCAGTGGTGTCTCATTTAAGAGAGCTAAGCCCTTTTAAATCAATGAGATATAGATATCTAAATAATACATTTGAGTGACTTTTTTTTTTTTAACCTGAGGAAATTAGTGTGGTTTTGATTGGTTTTGTTTGTTTTTGCTGCTTTGAAATGTATTTGAAATTTAATCCTTTGACTCTTCCATTAAAAATAG